>NW_026912207.1:0-207500 GCF_963662255.1 Cinclus cinclus
CAGCCTGCTGTTCTGAAGCTTCGCTGGCTGCCGTTCGTGCCCAGACGCGATTTCCTTCCCAAGGAGGCGAAGCGCCGTCTACTTCTCGCAGCGAGCACGCTGCTCCTGGCTTTCGCTTCTGCCGCAACGAGCTCGCTACGAGCACTTTTCTTCTCAACCCTCTAGACCATTGCGTTCTGCTTTTCTTGTCTCGTGAATGGAGACGGAAAGCTTCTCGGCTACAATCTCGCCTAGAACAACTGCGGCTACACATTAAGCTCGCCCGGAACGCCCTGCTGAAACTTGCCTTCTGGCACCACATTCGCGGGGCAGCCGTCTTTCTTCGGCCACCTGCCAAGTGGCCCCATATCGCCGCGCTCGTTGCACTCCGCTTGTCAGATTGGCTTCCCGTGGCGCTGATTTCAGCCTGGCCAAATACTAGCGCTGCGGAGAGCTGTCTCGCAGACAATCATGTTCCAGCATAGAAATTTGTCCTGCAATGTTCCCCCCTCTTTTCCCGCATTGTGCTGCTCTGATGAATGCCTTGAGCATGGAACGACTTAAGCCAGCAAGTATTCCTCGCCGGCCACCTCTCGCTGTGCAAGAGGTATGCCGTGGAGCCTTGGAACGCTGCCAAGCAAAAAGCAGAGCAGTGACCATAAAAGCGAGGAGAGAGCATGCACGAAGCACACTAGTTCTGTCTAGTGCTTTCCGTGCAGAGAGGCGGCAAAGCTGAATGCCGTGCCAGAGCTTCACTTCTCGCTGGAGCACAGGAAGGCAAGAATGAAGAGGCAGAACACAGCCTTGGTTTCAGCAGCCTCCGGGACTGCAAAAGTTCAGCAATAGCTCTGTCAAAGCAGAACTCGGCTGAGAATGCTCTCGCAGCTTGGGAAAGTTAGGCGCAGCTGTTGACCAGCTCTGCCCGTGGCCACAGGCTGCTTCTTCCACCTTCACTGTGGCAGAGCTTTTGCGGAACAGAGACGGCATTCTTCAAGGGCGTGTTCTCCAAGGTGCTGTGAAACAGAGCCTAGCACGCTGTCTCGCTGATCCTGGCTTTCGGCAAGCAGGCGTGCCAGACCGCCTACATTCTGCACTCTGGCAGCCTAGTTGCCAGCTTTCGGCAGCTGCTGTCCTAGCAAGGAAGCTCAGGGAGTCAAAGCCAGTGCCGGGCGGCACCTTTCTGCTTTGCCCGCCTAAGCGGCGCCACGCTCCCTCGGATACTGTGTCCTTTCCCTCTGCACTGCGTCTGCCGAGGTGCTCTCTGCCTCTCGGAGCAGAAGGGCAAAGGACAATGTTTTCCACAGCAGGGTAGAAATGGCATTGCTAGCAGGAAAGCTAGATGCCTTGGAACTGTCCCCTTAGCCCTTGCCACTCACTTCAGGCTCGTACGCTGAGCAGAACAGCCTGCTGTTCTGAAGCTTCGCTGGCTGCCGTTCGTGCCCAGACGCGATTTCCTTCCCAAGGAGGCGAAGCGCCGTCTACTTCTCGCAGCGAGCACGCTGCTCCTGGCTTTCGCTTCTGCCGCAACGAGCTCGCTACGAGCACTTTTCTTCTCAACCCTCTAGACCATTGCGTTCTGCTTTTCTTGTCTCGTGAATGGAGACGGAAAGCTTCTCGGCTACAATCTCGCCTAGAACAACTGCGGCTACACATTAAGCTCGCCCGGAACGCCCTGCTGAAACTTGCCTTCTGGCACCACATTCGCGGGGCAGCCGTCTTTCTTCGGCCACCTGCCAAGTGGCCCCATATCGCCGCGCTCGTTGCACTCCGCTTGTCAGATTGGCTTCCCGTGGCGCTGATTTCAGCCTGGCCAAATACTCGCGCTGCGAAGAGCTGTCTCGCAGACAATCATGATCCAGCATAGAAATTTGTCCTGCAATGTTCCCCCCTCTTTTCCCGCATTGTGCTGCTCTGATGAATGCCTTGAGCATGGAACGACTTAAGCCAGCAAGTATTCCTCGCCGGCCACCTCTCGCTGTGCAAGAGGTATGCCGTGGAGCCTTGGAACGCTGCCAAGCAAAAAGCAGAGCAGTGACCATAAAAGCGAGGAGAGAGCATGCACGAAGCACACTAGTTCTGTCTAGTGCTTTCCGTGCAGAGAGGCGGCAAAGCTGAATGCCGTGCCAGAGCTTCACTTCTCGCTGGAGCACAGGAAGGCAAGAATGAAGAGGCAGAACACAGCCTTGGTTTCAGCAGCCTCCGGGGCTGCAAAAGTTCAGCAATATCTCTGTCAAAGCAGAACTCGGCTGAGAATGCTCTCACAGCTTGGGAAAGTTAGGCGCAGCTGTTGACCAGCTCTGCCCGTGGCCACAGGCTGCTTCTTCCACCTTCACTGTGGCAGAGCTTTTGCGGAACAGAGAGGGCATTCTTCAAGGGCGTGTTCTCCAAGGTGCTGTGAAACAGAGCCTAGCACGCTGTCTCGCTGATCCTGGCTTTCGGCAAGCAGGCGTGCCAGACCGCCTACATTCTGCACTCTGGCAGCCTAGTTGCCAGCTTTCGGCAGCTGCTGTCCTAGCAAGGAAGCTCAGGGAGTCAAAGCCAGTGCCGGGCGGCACCTTTCTGCTTTGCCCGCCTAAGCGGCGCCACGCTCCCTCGGATACTGTGTCCTTTCCCTCTGCACTGCGTCTGCCGAGGTGCTCTCTGCCTCTCGGAGCAGAAGGGCAAAGGACAATGTTTTCCACAGCAGGGTAGAAATGGCATTGCTAGCAGGAAAGCTAGATGCCTTGGAACTGTCCCCTTAGCCCTTGCCACTCACTTCAGGCTCGTACGCTGAGCAGAACAGCTTGCTGTTCTGAAGCTTCGCTGGCTGCCGTTCGTGCCCAGACGCGATTTCCTTCCCAAGGAGGCGAAGCGCCGTCTACTTCTCGCAGCGAGCACGCTGCTCCTGGCTTTCGCTTCTGCCGCAACGAGCTCGCTACGAGCACTTTTCTTCTCAACCCTCTAGACCATTGCGTTCTGCTTTTCTTGTCTCGTGAATGGAGACGGAAAGCTTCTCGGCTACAATCTCGCCTAGAACAACTGCGGCTACACATTAAGCTCGCCCGGAACGCCCTGCTGAAACTTGCCTTCTGGCACCACATTCGCGGGGCAGCCGTCTTTCTTCGGCCACCTGCCAAGTGGCCCCATATCGCCGCGCTCGTTGCACTCCGCTTGTCAGATTGGCTTCCCGTGGCGCTGATTTCAGCCTGGCCAAATACTAGCGCCGCGGAGAGCTGTCTCGCAGACAATCATGTTCCAGCATAGAAATTTGTCCTGCAATGTTCCCCCCTCTTTTCCCGCATTGTGCTGCTCTGATGAATGCCTTGAGCATGGAACGACTTAAGCCAGCAAGTATTCCTCGCCGGCCACCTCTCGCTGTGCAAGATGTATGCCGTGGACCCTTGGAACGCTGCCAAGCAAAAAGCAGAGCAGTGACCCTAAAAGCGAGGAGAGAGCATGCACGAAGCACACTAGTTCTGTCTAGTGCTTTCCGTGCAGAGAGGCGGCAAAGCTGAATGCCGTGCCAGAGCTTCACTTCTCGCTGGAGCACAGGAAGGCAAGAATGAAGAGGCAGAACACAGCCTTGGTTTCAGCAGCCTCCGGGGCTGCAAAAGTTCAGCAATAGCTCTGTCAAAGCAGAACTCGGCTGAGAATGCTCTCGCAGCTTGGGAAAGTTAGGCGCAGCTGTTGACCAGCTCTGCCCGTGGCCACAGGCTGCTTCTTCCACCTTCACTGTGGCAGAGCTTTTGCGGAACAGAGACGGCATTCTTCAAGGGCGTGTTCTCCAAGGTGCTGTGAAACAGAGCCTAGCACGCTGTCTCGCTGATCCTGGCTTTCGGCAAGCAGGCGTGCCAGACCGCCTACATTCTGCACTCTGGCAGCCTAGTTGCCAGCTTTCGGCAGCTGCTGTCCTAGCAAGGAAGCTCAGGGAGTCAAAGCCAGTGCCGGGCGGCACCTTTCTGCTTTGCCCGCCTAAGCGGCGCCACGCTCCCTCGGATACTGTGTCCTTTCCCTCTGCACTGCGTCTGCCGAGGTGCTCTCTGCCTCTCGGAGCAGAAGGGCAAAGGACAATGTTTTCCACAGCAGGGTAGAAATGGCATTGCTAGCAGGAAAGCTAGATGCCTTGGAACTGTCCCCTTAGCCCTTGCCACTCACTTCAGGCTCGTACGCTGAGCAGAACAGCTTGCTGTTCTGAAGCTTCGCTGGCTGCCGTTCGTGCCCAGACGCGATTTCCTTCCCAAGGAGGCGAAGCGCCGTCTACTTCTCGCAGCGAGCACGCTGCTCCTGGCTTTCGCTTCTGCCGCAACGAGCTCGCTACGAGCACTTTTCTTCTCAACCCTCTAGACCATTGCTTTCTGCTTTTCTTGTCTCGTGAATGGAGACGGAAAGCTTCTCGGCTACAATCTCGCCTAGAACAACTGCGGCTACACATTAAGCTCGCCCGGAACGCCCTGCTGAAACTTGCCTTCTGGCACCACATTCGCGGGGCAGCCGTCTTTCTTCGGCCACCTGCCAAGTGGCCCCATATCGCCGCGCTCGTTGCACTCCGCTTGTCAGATTGGCTTCCCGTGGCGCTGATTTCAGCCTGGCCAAATACTAGCGCCGCGGAGAGCTGTCTCGCAGACAATCATGTTCCAGCATAGAAATTTGTCCTGCAATGTTCCCCCCTCTTTTCCCTCATTGTGCTGCTCTGATGAATGCCTTGAGCATGGAACGACTTAAGCCAGCAAGTATTCCTCGCCGGCCACCTCTCGCTGTGCAAGATGTATGCCGTGGACCCTTGGAACGCTGCCAAGCAAAAAGCAGAGCAGTGACCATAAAAGCGAGGAGAGAGCATGCACGAAGCACACTAGTTCTGTCTAGTGCTTTCCGTGCAGAGAGGCGGCAAAGCTGAATGCCGTGCCAGAGCTTCACTTCTCGCTGGAGCACAGGAAGGCAAGAATGAAGAGGCAGAACACAGCCTTGGTTTCAGCAGCCTCCGGGGCTGCAAAAGTTCAGCAATAGCTCTGTCAAAGCAGAACTCGGCTGAGAATGCTCTCGCAGCTTGGGAAAGTTAGGCGCAGCTGTTGACCAGCTCTGCCCGTGGCCACAGGCTGCTTCTTCCACCTTCACTGTGGCAGAGCTTTTGCGGAACAGAGACGGCATTCTTCAAGGGCGTGTTCTCCAAGGTGCTGTGAAACAGAGCCTAGCACGCTGTCTCGCTGATCCTGGCTTTCGGCAAGCAGGCGTGCCAGACCGCCTACATTCTGCACTCTGGCAGCCTAGTTGCCAGCTTTCGGCAGCTGCTGTCCTAGCAAGGAAGCTCAGGGAGTCAAAGCCAGTGCCGGGCGGCACCTTTCTGCTTTGCCCGCCTAAGCGGCGCCACGCTCCCTCGGATACTGTGTCCTTTCCCTCTGCACTGCGTCTGCCGAGGTGCTCTCTGCCTCTCGGAGCAGAAGGGCAAAGGACAATGTTTTCCACAGCAGGGTAGAAATGGCATTGCTAGCAGGAAAGCTAGATGCCTTGGAACTGTCCCCTTAGCCCTTGCCACTCACTTCAGGCTCGTACGCTGAGCAGAACAGCCTGCTGTTCTGAAGCTTCGCTGGCTGCCGTTCGTGCCCAGACGCGATTTCCTTCCCAAGGAGGCGAAGCGCCGTCTACTTCTCGCAGCGAGCACGCTGCTCCTGGCTTTCGCTTCTGCCGCAACGAGCTCGCTACGAGCACTTTTCTTCTCAACCCTCTAGACCATTGCGTTCTGCTTTTCTTGTCTCGTGAATGGAGACGGAAAGCTTCTCGGCTACAATCTCGCCTAGAACAACTGCGGCTACACATTAAGCTCGCCCGGAACGCCCTGCTGAAACTTGCCTTCTGGCACCACATTCGCGGGGCAGCCGTCTTTCTTCGGCCACCTGCCAAGTGGCCCCATATCGCCGCGCTCGTTGCACTCCGCTTGTCAGATTGGCTTCCCGTGGCGCTGATTTCAGCCTGGCCAAATACTAGCGCCGCGGAGAGCTGTCTCGCAGACAATCATGTTCCAGCATAGAAATTTGTCCTGCAATGTTCCCCCCTCTTTTCCCGCATTGTGCTGCTCTGATGAATGCCTTGAGCATGGAACGACTTAAGCCAGCAAGTATTCCTCGCCGGCCACCTCTCGCTGTGCAAGATGTATGCCGTGGACCCTTGGAACGCTGCCAAGCAAAAAGCAGAGCAGTGACCCTAAAAGCGAGGAGAGAGCATGCACGAAGCACACTAGTTCTGTCTAGTGCTTTCCGTGCAGAGAGGCGGCAAAGCTGAATGCCGTGCCAGAGCTTCACTTCTCGCTGGAGCACAGGAAGGCAAGAATGAAGAGGCAGAACACAGCCTTGGTTTCAGCAGCCTCCGGGGCTGCAAAAGTTCAGCAATAGCTCTGTCAAAGCAGAACTCGGCTGAGAATGCTCTCGCAGCTTGGGAAAGTTAGGCGCAGCTGTTGACCAGCTCTGCCCGTGGCCACAGGCTGCTTCTTCCACCTTCACTGTGGCAGAGCTTTTGCGGAACAGAGACGGCATTCTTCAAGGGCGTGTTCTCCAAGGTGCTGTGAAACAGAGCCTAGCACGCTGTCTCGCTGATCCTGGCTTTCGGCAAGCAGGCGTGCCAGACCGCCTACATTCTGCACTCTGGCAGCCTAGTTGCCAGCTTTCGGCAGCTGCTGTCCTAGCAAGGAAGCTCAGGGAGTCAAAGCCAGTGCCGGGCGGCACCTTTCTGCTTTGCCCGCCTAAGCGGCGCCACGCTCCCTCGGATACTGTGTCCTTTCCCTCTGCACTGCGTCTGCCGAGGTGCTCTCTGCCTCTCGGAGCAGAAGGGCAAAGGACAATGTTTTCCACAGCAGGGTAGAAATGGCATTGCTAGCAGGAAAGCTAGATGCCTTGGAACTGTCCCCTTAGCCCTTGCCACTCACTTCAGGCTCGTACGCTGAGCAGAACAGCTTGCTGTTCTGAAGCTTCGCTGGCTGCCGTTCGTGCCCAGACGCGATTTCCTTCCCAAGGAGGCGAAGCGCCGTCTACTTCTCGCAGCGAGCACGCTGCTCCTGGCTTTCGCTTCTGCCGCAACGAGCTCGCTACGAGCACTTTTCTTCTCAACCCTCTAGACCATTGCTTTCTGCTTTTCTTGTCTCGTGAATGGAGACGGAAAGCTTCTCGGCTACAATCTCGCCTAGAACAACTGCGGCTACACATTAAGCTCGCCCGGAACGCCCTGCTGAAACTTGCCTTCTGGCACCACATTCGCGGGGCAGCCGTCTTTCTTCGGCCACCTGCCAAGTGGCCCCATATCGCCGCGCTCGTTGCACTCCGCTTGTCAGATTGGCTTCCCGTGGCGCTGATTTCAGCCTGGCCAAATACTAGCGCCGCGGAGAGCTGTCTCGCAGACAATCATGTTCCAGCATAGAAATTTGTCCTGCAATGTTCCCCCCTCTTTTCCCTCATTGTGCTGCTCTGATGAATGCCTTGAGCATGGAACGACTTAAGCCAGCAAGTATTCCTCGCCGGCCACCTCTCGCTGTGCAAGATGTATGCCGTGGACCCTTGGAACGCTGCCAAGCAAAAAGCAGAGCAGTGACCATAAAAGCGAGGAGAGAGCATGCACGAAGCACACTAGTTCTGTCTAGTGCTTTCCGTGCAGAGAGGCGGCAAAGCTGAATGCCGTGCCAGAGCTTCACTTCTCGCTGGAGCACAGGAAGGCAAGAATGAAGAGGCAGAACACAGCCTTGGTTTCAGCAGCCTCCGGGGCTGCAAAAGTTCAGCAATAGCTCTGTCAAAGCAGAACTCGGCTGAGAATGCTCTCGCAGCTTGGGAAAGTTAGGCGCAGCTGTTGACCAGCTCTGCCCGTGGCCACAGGCTGCTTCTTCCACCTTCACTGTGGCAGAGCTTTTGCGGAACAGAGACGGCATTCTTCAAGGGCGTGTTCTCCAAGGTGCTGTGAAACAGAGCCTAGCACGCTGTCTCGCTGATCCTGGCTTTCGGCAAGCAGGCGTGCCAGACCGCCTACATTCTGCACTCTGGCAGCCTAGTTGCCAGCTTTCGGCAGCTGCTGTCCTAGCAAGGAAGCTCAGGGAGTCAAAGCCAGTGCCGGGCGGCACCTTTCTGCTTTGCCCGCCTAAGCGGCGCCACGCTCCCTCGGATACTGTGTCCTTTCCCTCTGCACTGCGTCTGCCGAGGTGCTCTCTGCCTCTCGGAGCAGAAGGGCAAAGGACAATGTTTTCCACAGCAGGGTAGAAATGGCATTGCTAGCAGGAAAGCTAGATGCCTTGGAACTGTCCCCTTAGCCCTTGCCACTCACTTCAGGCTCGTACGCTGAGCAGAACAGCCTGCTGTTCTGAAGCTTCGCTGGCTGCCGTTCGTGCCCAGACGCGATTTCCTTCCCAAGGAGGCGAAGCGCCGTCTACTTCTCGCAGCGAGCACGCTGCTCCTGGCTTTCGCTTCTGCCGCAACGAGCTCGCTACGAGCACTTTTCTTCTCAACCCTCTAGACCATTGCGTTCTGCTTTTCTTGTCTCGTGAATGGAGACGGAAAGCTTCTCGGCTACAATCTCGCCTAGAACAACTGCGGCTACACATTAAGCTCGCCCGGAACGCCCTGCTGAAACTTGCCTTCTGGCACCACATTCGCGGGGCAGCCGTCTTTCTTCGGCCACCTGCCAAGTGGCCCCATATCGCCGCGCTCGTTGCACTCCGCTTGTCAGATTGGCTTCCCGTGGCGCTGATTTCAGCCTGGCCAAATACTAGCGCCGCGGAGAGCTGTCTCGCAGACAATCATGTTCCAGCATAGAAATTTGTCCTGCAATGTTCCCCCCTCTTTTCCCTCATTGTGCTGCTCTGATGAATGCCTTGAGCATGGAACGACTTAAGCCAGCAAGTATTCCTCGCCGGCCACCTCTCGCTGTGCAAGAGGTATGCCGTGGACCCTTGGAAGGCTGCCAAGCAAAAAGCAGAGCAGTGACCATAAAAGCGAGGAGAGAGCATGCACGAAGCACACTAGTTCTGTCTAGTGCTTTCCGTGCAGAGAGGCGGCAAAGCTGAATGCCGTGCCAGAGCTTCACTTCTCGCTGGAGCACAGGAAGGCAAGAATGAAGAGGCAGAACACAGCCTTGGTTTCAGCAGCCTCCGGGACTGCAAAAGTTCAGCAATAGCTCTGTCAAAGCAGAACTCGGCTGAGAATGCTCTCGCAGCTTGGGAAAGTTAGGCGCAGCTGTTGACCAGCTCTGCCCGTGGCCACAGGCTGCTTCTTCCACCTTCACTGTGGCAGAGCTTTTGCGGAACAGAGACGGCATTCTTCAAGGGCGTGTTCTCCAAGGTGCTGTGAAACAGAGCCTAGCACGCTGTCTCGCTGATCCTGGCTTTCGGCAAGCAGGCGTGCCAGACCGCCTACATTCTGCACTCTGGCAGCCTAGTTGCCAGCTTTCGGCAGCTGCTGTCCTAGCAAGGAAGCTCAGGGAGTCAAAGCCAGTGCCGGGCGGCACCTTTCTGCTTTGCCCGCCTAAGCGGCGCCACGCTCCCTCGGATACTGTGTCCTTTCCCTCTGCACTGCGTCTGCCGAGGTGCTCTCTGCCTCTCGGAGCAGAAGGGCAAAGGACAATGTTTTCCACAGCAGGGTAGAAATGGCATTGCTAGCAGGAAAGCTAGATGCCTTGGAACTGTCCCCTTAGCCCTTGCCACTCACTTCAGGCTCGTACGCTGAGCAGAACAGCCTGCTGTTCTGAAGCTTCGCTGGCTGCCGTTCGTGCCCAGACGCGATTTCCTTCCCAAGGAGGCGAAGCGCCGTCTACTTCTCGCAGCGAGCACGCTGCTCCTGGCTTTCGCTTCTGCCGCAACGAGCTCGCTACGAGCACTTTTCTTCTCAACCCTCTAGACCATTGCTTTCTGCTTTTCTTGTCTCGTGAATGGAGACGGAAAGCTTCTCGGCTACAATCTCGCCTAGAACAACTGCGGCTACACATTAAGCTCGCCCGGAACGCCCTGCTGAAACTTGCCTTCTGGCACCACATTCGCGGGGCAGCCGTCTTTCTTCGGCCACCTGCCAAGTGGCCCCATATCGCCGCGCTCGTTGCACTCCGCTTGTCAGATTGGCTTCCCGTGGCGCTGATTTCAGCCTGGCCAAATACTAGCGCCGCGGAGAGCTGTCTCGCAGACAATCATGTTCCAGCATAGAAATTTGTCCTGCAATGTTCCCCCCTCTTTTCCCTCATTGTGCTGCTCTGATGAATGCCTTGAGCATGGAACGACTTAAGCCAGCAAGTATTCCTCGCCGGCCACCTCTCGCTGTGCAAGATGTATGCCGTGGACCCTTGGAACGCTGCCAAGCAAAAAGCAGAGCAGTGACCATAAAAGCGAGGAGAGAGCATGCACGAAGCACACTAGTTCTGTCTAGTGCTTTCCGTGCAGAGAGGCGGCAAAGCTGAATGCCGTGCCAGAGCTTCACTTCTCGCTGGAGCACAGGAAGGCAAGAATGAAGAGGCAGAACACAGCCTTGGTTTCAGCAGCCTCCGGGGCTGCAAAAGTTCAGCAATAGCTCTGTCAAAGCAGAACTCGGCTGAGAATGCTCTCGCAGCTTGGGAAAGTTAGGCGCAGCTGTTGACCAGCTCTGCCCGTGGCCACAGGCTGCTTCTTCCACCTTCACTGTGGCAGAGCTTTTGCGGAACAGAGACGGCATTCTTCAAGGGCGTGTTCTCCAAGGTGCTGTGAAACAGAGCCTAGCACGCTGTCTCGCTGATCCTGGCTTTCGGCAAGCAGGCGTGCCAGACCGCCTACATTCTGCACTCTGGCAGCCTAGTTGCCAGCTTTCGGCAGCTGCTGTCCTAGCAAGGAAGCTCAGGGAGTCAAAGCCAGTGCCGGGCGGCACCTTTCTGCTTTGCCCGCCTAAGCGGCGCCACGCTCCCTCGGATACTGTGTCCTTTCCCTCTGCACTGCGTCTGCCGAGGTGCTCTCTGCCTCTCGGAGCAGAAGGGCAAAGGACAATGTTTTCCACAGCAGGGTAGAAATGGCATTGCTAGCAGGAAAGCTAGATGCCTTGGAACTGTCCCCTTAGCCCTTGCCACTCACTTCAGGCTCGTACGCTGAGCAGAACAGCCTGCTGTTCTGAAGCTTCGCTGGCTGCCGTTCGTGCCCAGACGCGATTTCCTTCCCAAGGAGGCGAAGCGCCGTCTACTTCTCGCAGCGAGCACGCTGCTCCTGGCTTTCGCTTCTGCCGCAACGAGCTCGCTACGAGCACTTTTCTTCTCAACCCTCTAGACCATTGCGTTCTGCTTTTCTTGTCTCGTGAATGGAGACGGAAAGCTTCTCGGCTACAATCTCGCCTAGAACAACTGCGGCTACACATTAAGCTCGCCCGGAACGCCCTGCTGAAACTTGCCTTCTGGCACCACATTCGCGGGGCAGCCGTCTTTCTTCGGCCACCTGCCAAGTGGCCCCATATCGCCGCGCTCGTTGCACTCCGCTTGTCAGATTGGCTTCCCGTGGCGCTGATTTCAGCCTGGCCAAATACTAGCGCCGCGGAGAGCTGTCTCGCAGACAATCATGTTCCAGCATAGAAATTTGTCCTGCAATGTTCCCCCCTCTTTTCCCTCATTGTGCTGCTCTGATGAATGCCTTGAGCATGGAACGACTTAAGCCAGCAAGTATTCCTCGCCGGCCACCTCTCGCTGTGCAAGAGGTATGCCGTGGACCCTTGGAAGGCTGCCAAGCAAAAAGCAGAGCAGTGACCATAAAAGCGAGGAGAGAGCATGCACGAAGCACACTAGTTCTGTCTAGTGCTTTCCGTGCAGAGAGGCGGCAAAGCTGAATGCCGTGCCAGAGCTTCACTTCTCGCTGGAGCACAGGAAGGCAAGAATGAAGAGGCAGAACACAGCCTTGGTTTCAGCAGCCTCCGGGACTGCAAAAGTTCAGCAATAGCTCTGTCAAAGCAGAACTCGGCTGAGAATGCTCTCGCAGCTTGGGAAAGTTAGGCGCAGCTGTTGACCAGCTCTGCCCGTGGCCACAGGCTGCTTCTTCCACCTTCACTGTGGCAGAGCTTTTGCGGAACAGAGACGGCATTCTTCAAGGGCGTGTTCTCCAAGGTGCTGTGAAACAGAGCCTAGCACGCTGTCTCGCTGATCCTGGCTTTCGGCAAGCAGGCGTGCCAGACCGCCTACATTCTGCACTCTGGCAGCCTAGTTGCCAGCTTTCGGCAGCTGCTGTCCTAGCAAGGAAGCTCAGGGAGTCAAAGCCAGTGCCGGGCGGCACCTTTCTGCTTTGCCCGCCTAAGCGGCGCCACGCTCCCTCGGATACTGTGTCCTTTCCCTCTGCACTGCGTCTGCCGAGGTGCTCTCTGCCTCTCGGAGCAGAAGGGCAAAGGACAATGTTTTCCACAGCAGGGTAGAAATGGCATTGCTAGCAGGAAAGCTAGATGCCTTGGAACTGTCCCCTTAGCCCTTGCCACTCACTTCAGGCTCGTACGCTGAGCAGAACAGCCTGCTGTTCTGAAGCTTCGCTGGCTGCCGTTCGTGCCCAGACGCGATTTCCTTCCCAAGGAGGCGAAGCGCCGTCTACTTCTCGCAGCGAGCACGCTGCTCCTGGCTTTCGCTTCTGCCGCAACGAGCTCGCTACGAGCACTTTTCTTCTCAACCCTCTAGACCATTGCTTTCTGCTTTTCTTGTCTCGTGAATGGAGACGGAAAGCTTCTCGGCTACAATCTCGCCTAGAACAACTGCGGCTACACATTAAGCTCGCCCGGAACGCCCTGCTGAAACTTGCCTTCTGGCACCACATTCGCGGGGCAGCCGTCTTTCTTCGGCCACCTGCCAAGTGGCCCCATATCGCCGCGCTCGTTGCACTCCGCTTGTCAGATTGGCTTCCCGTGGCGCTGATTTCAGCCTGGCCAAATACTCGCGCTGCGAAGAGCTGTCTCGCAGACAATCATGATCCAGCATAGAAATTTGTCCTGCAATGTTCCCCCCTCTTTTCCCGCATTGTGCTGCTCTGATGAATGCCTTGAGCATGGAACGACTTAAGCCAGCAAGTATTCCTCGCCGGCCACCTCTCGCTGTGCAAGATGTATGCCGTGGACCCTTGGAACGCTGCCAAGCAAAAAGCAGAGCAGTGACCCTAAAAGCGAGGAGAGAGCATGCACGAAGCACACTAGTTCTGTCTAGTGCTTTCCGTGCAGAGAGGCGGCAAAGCTGAATGCCGTGCCAGAGCTTCACTTCTCGCTGGAGCACAGGAAGGCAAGAATGAAGAGGCAGAACACAGCCTTGGTTTCAGCAGCCTCCGGGGCTGCAAAAGTTCAGCAATAGCTCTGTCAAAGCAGAACTCGGCTGAGAATGCTCTCGCAGCTTGGGAAAGTTAGGCGCAGCTGTTGACCAGCTCTGCCCGTGGCCACAGGCTGCTTCTTCCACCTTCACTGTGGCAGAGCTTTTGCGGAACAGAGACGGCATTCTTCAAGGGCGTGTTCTCCAAGGTGCTGTGAAACAGAGCCTAGCACGCTGTCTCGCTGATACTGGCTTTCGGCAAGCAGGCGTGCCAGACCGCCTACATTCTGCACTCTGGCAGCCTAGTTGCCAGCTTTCGGCAGCTGCTGTCCTAGCAAGGAAGCTCAGGGAGTCAAAGCCAGTGCCGGGCGGCACCTTTCTGCTTTGCCCGCCTAAGCGGCGCCACGCTCCCTCGGATACTGTGTCCTTTCCCTCTGCACTGCGTCTGCCGAGGTGCTCTCTGCCTCTCGGAGCAGAAGGGCAAAGGACAATGTTTTCCACAGCAGGGTAGAAATGGCATTGCTAGCAGGAAAGCTAGATGCCTTGGAACTGTCCCCTTAGCCCTTGCCACTCACTTCAGGCTCGTACGCTGAGCAGAACAGCCTGCTGTTCTGAAGCTTCGCTGGCTGCCGTTCGTGCCCAGACGCGATTTCCTTCCCAAGGAGGCGAAGCGCCGTCTACTTCTCGCAGCGAGCACGCTGCTCCTGGCTTTCGCTTCTGCCGCAACGAGCTCGCTACGAGCACTTTTCTTCTCAACCCTCTAGACCATTGCGTTCTGCTTTTCTTGTCTCGTGAATGGAGACGGAAAGCTTCTCGGCTACAATCTCGCCTAGAACAACTGCGGCTACACATTAAGCTCGCCCGGAACGCCCTGCTGAAACTTGCCTTCTGGCACCACATTCGCGGGGCAGCCGTCTTTCTTCGGCCACCTGCCAAGTGGCCCCATATCGCCGCGCTCGTTGCACTCCGCTTGTCAGATTGGCTTCCCGTGGCGCTGATTTCAGCCTGGCCAAATACTAGCGCCGCGGAGAGCTGTCTCGCAGACAATCATGTTCCAGCATAGAAATTTGTCCTGCAATGTTCCCCCCTCTTTTCCCTCATTGTGCTGCTCTGATGAATGCCTTGAGCATGGAACGACTTAAGCCAGCAAGTATTCCTCGCCGGCCACCTCTCGCTGTGCAAGATGTATGCCGTGGACCCTTGGAACGCTGCCAAGCAAAAAGCAGAGCAGTGACCATAAAAGCGAGGAGAGAGCATGCACGAAGCACACTAGTTCTGTCTAGTGCTTTCCGTGCAGAGAGGCGGCAAAGCTGAATGCCGTGCCAGAGCTTCACTTCTCGCTGGAGCACAGGAAGGCAAGAATGAAGAGGCAGAACACAGCCTTGGTTTCAGCAGCCTCCGGGGCTGCAAAAGTTCAGCAATAGCTCTGTCAAAGCAGAACTCGGCTGAGAATGCTCTCGCAGCTTGGGAAAGTTAGGCGCAGCTGTTGACCAGCTCTGCCCGTGGCCACAGGCTGCTTCTTCCACCTTCACTGTGGCAGAGCTTTTGCGGAACAGAGACGGCATTCTTCAAGGGCGTGTTCTCCAAGGTGCTGTGAAACAGAGCCTAGCACGCTGTCTCGCTGATCCTGGCTTTCGGCAAGCAGGCGTGCCAGACCGCCTACATTCTGCACTCTGGCAGCCTAGTTGCCAGCTTTCGGCAGCTGCTGTCCTAGCAAGGAAGCTCAGGGAGTCAAAGCCAGTGCCGGGCGGCACCTTTCTGCTTTGCCCGCCTAAGCGGCGCCACGCTCCCTCGGATACTGTGTCCTTTCCCTCTGCACTGCGTCTGCCGAGGTGCTCTCTGCCTCTCGGAGCAGAAGGGCAAAGGACAATGTTTTCCACAGCAGGGTAGAAATGGCATTGCTAGCAGGAAAGCTAGATGCCTTGGAACTGTCCCCTTAGCCCTTGCCACTCACTTCAGGCTCGTACGCTGAGCAGAACAGCTTGCTGTTCTGAAGCTTCGCTGGCTGCCGTTCGTGCCCAGACGCGATTTCCTTCCCAAGGAGGCGAAGCGCCGTCTACTTCTCGCAGCGAGCACGCTGCTCCTGGCTTTCGCTTCTGCCGCAACGAGCTCGCTACGAGCACTTTTCTTCTCAACCCTCTAGACCATTGCTTTCTGCTTTTCTTGTCTCGTGAATGGAGACGGAAAGCTTCTCGGCTACAATCTCGCCTAGAACAACTGCGGCTACACATTAAGCTCGCCCGGAACGCCCTGCTGAAACTTGCCTTCTGGCACCACATTCGCGGGGCAGCCGTCTTTCTTCGGCCACCTGCCAAGTGGCCCCATATCGCCGCGCTCGTTGCACTCCGCTTGTCAGATTGGCTTCCCGTGGCGCTGATTTCAGCCTGGCCAAATACTAGCGCCGCGGAGAGCTGTCTCGCAGACAATCATGTTCCAGCATAGAAATTTGTCCTGCAATGTTCCCCCCTCTTTTCCCTCATTGTGCTGCTCTGATGAATGCCTTGAGCATGGAACGACTTAAGCCAGCAAGTATTCCTCGCCGGCCACCTCTCGCTGTGCAAGATGTATGCCGTGGACCCTTGGAACGCTGCCAAGCAAAAAGCAGAGCAGTGACCATAAAAGCGAGGAGAGAGCATGCACGAAGCACACTAGTTCTGTCTAGTGCTTTCCGTGCAGAGAGGCGGCAAAGCTGAATGCCGTGCCAGAGCTTCACTTCTCGCTGGAGCACAGGAAGGCAAGAATGAAGAGGCAGAACACAGCCTTGGTTTCAGCAGCCTCCGGGGCTGCAAAAGTTCAGCAATAGCTCTGTCAAAGCAGAACTCGGCTGAGAATGCTCTCGCAGCTTGGGAAAGTTAGGCGCAGCTGTTGACCAGCTCTGCCCGTGGCCACAGGCTGCTTCTTCCACCTTCACTGTGGCAGAGCTTTTGCGGAACAGAGACGGCATTCTTCAAGGGCGTGTTCTCCAAGGTGCTGTGAAACAGAGCCTAGCACGCTGTCTCGCTGATCCTGGCTTTCGGCAAGCAGGCGTGCCAGACCGCCTACATTCTGCACTCTGGCAGCCTAGTTGCCAGCTTTCGGCAGCTGCTGTCCTAGCAAGGAAGCTCAGGGAGTCAAAGCCAGTGCCGGGCGGCACCTTTCTGCTTTGCCCGCCTAAGCGGCGCCACGCTCCCTCGGATACTGTGTCCTTTCCCTCTGCACTGCGTCTGCCGAGGTGCTCTCTGCCTCTCGGAGCAGAAGGGCAAAGGACAATGTTTTCCACAGCAGGGTAGAAATGGCATTGCTAGCAGGAAAGCTAGATGCCTTGGAACTGTCCCCTTAGCCCTTGCCACTCACTTCAGGCTCGTACGCTGAGCAGAACAGCCTGCTGTTCTGAAGCTTCGCTGGCTGCCGTTCGTGCCCAGACGCGATTTCCTTCCCAAGGAGGCGAAGCGCCGTCTACTTCTCGCAGCGAGCACGCTGCTCCTGGCTTTCGCTTCTGCCGCAACGAGCTCGCTACGAGCACTTTTCTTCTCAACCCTCTAGACCATTGCGTTCTGCTTTTCTTGTCTCGTGAATGGAGACGGAAAGCTTCTCGGCTACAATCTCGCCTAGAACAACTGCGGCTACACATTAAGCTCGCCCGGAACGCCCTGCTGAAACTTGCCTTCTGGCACCACATTCGCGGGGCAGCCGTCTTTCTTCGGCCACCTGCCAAGTGGCCCCATATCGCCGCGCTCGTTGCACTCCGCTTGTCAGATTGGCTTCCCGTGGCGCTGATTTCAGCCTGGCCAAATACTAGCGCCGCGGAGAGCTGTCTCGCAGACAATCATGTTCCAGCATAGAAATTTGTCCTGCAATGTTCCCCCCTCTTTTCCCTCATTGTGCTGCTCTGATGAATGCCTTGAGCATGGAACGACTTAAGCCAGCAAGTATTCCTCGCCGGCCACCTCTCGCTGTGCAAGAGGTATGCCGTGGACCCTTGGAAGGCTGCCAAGCAAAAAGCAGAGCAGTGACCATAAAAGCGAGGAGAGAGCATGCACGAAGCACACTAGTTCTGTCTAGTGCTTTCCGTGCAGAGAGGCGGCAAAGCTGAATGCCGTGCCAGAGCTTCACTTCTCGCTGGAGCACAGGAAGGCAAGAATGAAGAGGCAGAACACAGCCTTGGTTTCAGCAGCCTCCGGGACTGCAAAAGTTCAGCAATAGCTCTGTCAAAGCAGAACTCGGCTGAGAATGCTCTCGCAGCTTGGGAAAGTTAGGCGCAGCTGTTGACCAGCTCTGCCCGTGGCCACAGGCTGCTTCTTCCACCTTCACTGTGGCAGAGCTTTTGCGGAACAGAGACGGCATTCTTCAAGGGCGTGTTCTCCAAGGTGCTGTGAAACAGAGCCTAGCACGCTGTCTCGCTGATCCTGGCTTTCGGCAAGCAGGCGTGCCAGACCGCCTACATTCTGCACTCTGGCAGCCTAGTTGCCAGCTTTCGGCAGCTGCTGTCCTAGCAAGGAAGCTCAGGGAGTCAAAGCCAGTGCCGGGCGGCACCTTTCTGCTTTGCCCGCCTAAGCGGCGCCACGCTCCCTCGGATACTGTGTCCTTTCCCTCTGCACTGCGTCTGCCGAGGTGCTCTCTGCCTCTCGGAGCAGAAGGGCAAAGGACAATGTTTTCCACAGCAGGGTAGAAATGGCATTGCTAGCAGGAAAGCTAGATGCCTTGGAACTGTCCCCTTAGCCCTTGCCACTCACTTCAGGCTCGTACGCTGAGCAGAACAGCCTGCTGTTCTGAAGCTTCGCTGGCTGCCGTTCGTGCCCAGACGCGATTTCCTTCCCAAGGAGGCGAAGCGCCGTCTACTTCTCGCAGCGAGCACGCTGCTCCTGGCTTTCGCTTCTGCCGCAACGAGCTCGCTACGAGCACTTTTCTTCTCAACCCTCTAGACCATTGCTTTCTGCTTTTCTTGTCTCGTGAATGGAGACGGAAAGCTTCTCGGCTACAATCTCGCCTAGAACAACTGCGGCTACACATTAAGCTCGCCCGGAACGCCCTGCTGAAACTTGCCTTCTGGCACCACATTCGCGGGGCAGCCGTCTTTCTTCGGCCACCTGCCAAGTGGCCCCATATCGCCGCGCTCGTTGCACTCCGCTTGTCAGATTGGCTTCCCGTGGCGCTGATTTCAGCCTGGCCAAATACTCGCGCTGCGAAGAGCTGTCTCGCAGACAATCATGATCCAGCATAGAAATTTGTCCTGCAATGTTCCCCCCTCTTTTCCCGCATTGTGCTGCTCTGATGAATGCCTTGAGCATGGAACGACTTAAGCCAGCAAGTATTCCTCGCCGGCCACCTCTCGCTGTGCAAGAGGTATGCCGTGGAGCCTTGGAACGCTGCCAAGCAAAAAGCAGAGCAGTGACCATAAAAGCGAGGAGAGAGCATGCACGAAGCACACTAGTTCTGTCTAGTGCTTTCCGTGCAGAGAGGCGGCAAAGCTGAATGCCGTGCCAGAGCTTCACTTCTCGCTGGAGCACAGGAAGGCAAGAATGAAGAGGCAGAACACAGCCTTGGTTTCAGCAGCCTCCGGGGCTGCAAAAGTTCAGCAATAGCTCTGTCAAAGCAGAACTCGGCTGAGAATGCTCTCGCAGCTTGGGAAAGTTAGGCGCAGCTGTTGACCAGCTCTGCCCGTGGCCACAGGCTGCTTCTTCCACCTTCACTGTGGCAGAGCTTTTGCGGAACAGAGACGGCATTCTTCAAGGGCGTGTTCTCCAAGGTGCTGTGAAACAGAGCCTAGCACGCTGTCTCGCTGATCCTGGCTTTCGGCAAGCAGGCGTGCCAGACCGCCGACATTCTGCACTCTGGCAGCCTAGTTGCCAGCTTTCGGCAGCTGCTGTCCTAGCAAGGAAGCTCAGGGAGTCAAAGCCAGTGCCGGGCGGCACCTTTCTGCTTTGCCCGCCTAAGCGGCGCCACGCTCCCTCGGATACTGTGTCCTTTCCCTCTGCACTGCGTCTGCCGAGGTGCTCTCTGCCTCTCGGAGCAGAAGGGCATAGGACAATGTTATCCACAGCAGGGTAGAAATGGCATTGCTAGCAGGAAAGCTAGATGCCTTGGAACTGTCCCCTTAGCCCTTGCCACTCACTTCAGGCTCGTACGCTGAGCAGAACAGCTTGCTGTTCTGAAGCTTCGCTGGCTGCCGTTCGTGCCCAGACGCGATTTCCTTCCCAAGGAGGCGAAGCGCCGTCTACTTCTCGCAGCGAGCACGCTGCTCCTGGCTTTCGCTTCTGCCGCAACGAGCTCGCTACGAGCACTTTTCTTCTCAACCCTCTAGACCATTGCGTTCTGCTTTTCTTGTCTCGTGAATGGAGACGGAAAGCTTCTCGGCTACAATCTCGCCTAGAACAACTGCGGCTACACATTAAGCTCGCCCGGAACGCCCTGCTGAAACTTGCCTTCTGGCACCACATTCGCGGGGCAGCCGTCTTTCTTCGGCCACCTGCCAAGTGGCCCCATATCGCCGCGCTCGTTGCACTCCGCTTGTCAGATTGGCTTCCCGTGGCGCTGATTTCAGCCTGGCCAAATACTAGCGCCGCGGAGAGCTGTCTCGCAGACAATCATGTTCCAGCATAGAAATTTGTCCTGCAATGTTCCCCCCTCTTTTCCCTCATTGTGCTGCTCTGATGAATGCCTTGAGCATGGAACGACTTAAGCCAGCAAGTATTCCTCGCCGGCCACCTCTCGCTGTGCAAGATGTATGCCGTGGACCCTTGGAACGCTGCCAAGCAAAAAGCAGAGCAGTGACCATAAAAGCGAGGAGAGAGCATGCACGAAGCACACTAGTTCTGTCTAGTGCTTTCCGTGCAGAGAGGCGGCAAAGCTGAATGCCGTGCCAGAGCTTCACTTCTCGCTGGAGCACAGGAAGGCAAGAATGAAGAGGCAGAACACAGCCTTGGTTTCAGCAGCCTCCGGGGCTGCAAAAGTTCAGCAATAGCTCTGTCAAAGCAGAACTCGGCTGAGAATGCTCTCGCAGCTTGGGAAAGTTAGGCGCAGCTGTTGACCAGCTCTGCCCGTGGCCACAGGCTGCTTCTTCCACCTTCACTGTGGCAGAGCTTTTGCGGAACAGAGACGGCATTCTTCAAGGGCGTGTTCTCCAAGGTGCTGTGAAACAGAGCCTAGCACGCTGTCTCGCTGATCCTGGCTTTCGGCAAGCAGGCGTGCCAGACCGCCTACATTCTGCACTCTGGCAGCCTAGTTGCCAGCTTTCGGCAGCTGCTGTCCTAGCAAGGAAGCTCAGGGAGTCAAAGCCAGTGCCGGGCGGCACCTTTCTGCTTTGCCCGCCTAAGCGGCGCCACGCTCCCTCGGATACTGTGTCCTTTCCCTCTGCACTGCGTCTGCCGAGGTGCTCTCTGCCTCTCGGAGCAGAAGGGCAAAGGACAATGTTTTCCACAGCAGGGTAGAAATGGCATTGCTAGCAGGAAAGCTAGATGCCTTGGAACTGTCCCCTTAGCCCTTGCCACTCACTTCAGGCTCGTACGCTGAGCAGAACAGCCTGCTGTTCTGAAGCTTCGCTGGCTGCCGTTCGTGCCCAGACGCGATTTCCTTCCCAAGGAGGCGAAGCGCCGTCTACTTCTCGCAGCGAGCACGCTGCTCCTGGCTTTCGCTTCTGCCGCAACGAGCTCGCTACGAGCACTTTTCTTCTCAACCCTCTAGACCATTGCGTTCTGCTTTTCTTGTCTCGTGAATGGAGACGGAAAGCTTCTCGGCTACAATCTCGCCTAGAACAACTGCGGCTACACATTAAGCTCGCCCGGAACGCCCTGCTGAAACTTGCCTTCTGGCACCACATTCGCGGGGCAGCCGTCTTTCTTCGGCCACCTGCCAAGTGGCCCCATATCGCCGCGCTCGTTGCACTCCGCTTGTCAGATTGGCTTCCCGTGGCGCTGATTTCAGCCTGGCCAAATACTAGCGCCGCGGAGAGCTGTCTCGCAGACAATCATGTTCCAGCATAGAAATTTGTCCTGCAATGTTCCCCCCTCTTTTCCCTCATTGTGCTGCTCTGATGAATGCCTTGAGCATGGAACGACTTAAGCCAGCAAGTATTCCTCGCCGGCCACCTCTCGCTGTGCAAGATGTATGCCGTGGAGCCTTGGAACGCTGCCAAGCAAAAAGCAGAGCAGTGACCATAAAAGCGAGGAGAGAGCATGCACGAAGCACACTAGTTCTGTCTAGTGCTTTCCGTGCAGAGAGGCGGCAAAGCTGAATGCCGTGCCAGAGCTTCACTTCTCGCTGGAGCACAGGAAGGCAAGAATGAAGAGGCAGAACACAGCCTTGGTTTC
Source organism: Cinclus cinclus (assembly GCF_963662255.1). Lineage (NCBI taxonomy): Eukaryota > Metazoa > Chordata > Aves > Passeriformes > Cinclidae > Cinclus > Cinclus cinclus. The sequence continues at coordinate 21,477 of NW_026912207.1, forward strand.
AGCAGCCTCCGGGGCTGCAAAAGTTCAGCAATAGCTCTGTCAAAGCAGAACTCGGCTGAGAATGCTCTCGCAGCTTGGGAAAGTTAGGCGCAGCTGTTGACCAGCTCTGCCCGTGGCCACAGGCTGCTTCTTCCACCTTCACTGTGGCAGAGCTTTTGCGGAACAGAGACGGCATTCTTCAAGGGCGTGTTCTCCAAGGTGCTGTGAAACAGAGCCTAGCACGCTGTCTCGCTGATCCTGGCTTTCGGCAAGCAGGCGTGCCAGACCGCCTACATTCTGCACTCTGGCAGCCTAGTTGCCAGCTTTCGGCAGCTGCTGTCCTAGCAAGGAAGCTCAGGGAGTCAAAGCCAGTGCCGGGCGGCACCTTTCTGCTTTGCCCGCCTAAGCGGCGCCACGCTCCCTCGGATACTGTGTCCTTTCCCTCTGCACTGCGTCTGCCGAGGTGCTCTCTGCCTCTCGGAGCAGAAGGGCAAAGGACAATGTTTTCCACGGCAGGGTAGAAATGGCATTGCTAGCAGGAAAGCTAGATGCCTTGGAACTGTCCCCTTAGCCCTTGCCACTCACTTCAGGCTCGTACGCTGAGCAGAACAGCCTGCTGTTCTGAAGCTTCGCTGGCTGCCGTTCGTGCCCAGACGCGATTTCCTTCCCAAGGAGGCGAAGCGCCGTCTACTTCTCGCAGCGAGCACGCTGCTCCTGGCTTTCGCTTCTGCCGCAACGAGCTCGCTACGAGCACTTTTCTTCTCAACCCTCTAGACCATTGCGTTCTGCTTTTCTTGTCTCGTGAATGGAGACGGAAAGCTTCTCGGCTACAATCTCGCCTAGAACAACTGCGGCTACACATTAAGCTCGCCCGGAACGCCCTGCTGAAACTTGCCTTCTGGCACCACATTCGCGGGGCAGCCGTCTTTCTTCGGCCACCTGCCAAGTGGCCCCATATCGCCGCGCTCGTTGCACTCCGCTTGTCAGATTGGCTTCCCGTGGCGCTGATTTCAGCCTGGCCAAATACTAGCGCCGCGGAGAGCTGTCTCGCAGACAATCATGTTCCAGCATAGAAATTTGTCCTGCAATGTTCCCCCCTCTTTTCCCGCATTGTGCTGCTCTGATGAATGCCTTGAGCATGGAACGACTTAAGCCAGCAAGTATTCCTCGCCGGCCACCTCTCGCTGTGCAAGAGGTATGCCGTGGACCCTTTGAACGCTGCCAAGCAAAAAGCAGAGCAGTGACCATAAAAGCGAGGAGAGAGCATGCACGAAGCACACTAGTTCTGTCTAGTGCTTTCCGTGCAGAGAGGCGGCAAAGCTGAATGCCGTGCCAGAGCTTCACTTCTCGCTGGAGCACAGGAAGGCAAGAATGAAGAGGCAGAACACAGCCTTGGTTTCAGCAGCCTCCGGGGCTGCAAAAGTTCAGCAATAGCTCTGTCAAAGCAGAACTCGGCTGAGAATGCTCTCGCAGCTTGGGAAAGTTAGGCGCAGCTGTTGACCAGCTCTGCCCGTGGCCACAGGCTGCTTCTTCCACCTTCACTGTGGCAGAGCTTTTGCGGAACAGAGACGGCATTCTTCAAGGGCGTGTTCTCCAAGGTGCTGTGAAACAGAGCCTAGCACGCTGTCTCGCTGATCCTGGCTTTCGGCAAGCAGGCGTGCCAGACCGCCGACATTCTGCACTCTGGCAGCCTAGTTGCCAGCTTTCGGCAGCTGCTGTCCTAGCAAGGAAGCTCAGGGAGTCAAAGCCAGTGCCGGGCGGCACCTTTCTGCTTTGCCCGCCTAAGCGGCGCCACGCTCCCTCGGATACTGTGTCCTTTCCCTCTGCACTGCGTCTGCCGAGGTGCTCTCTGCCTCTCGGAGCAGAAGGGCAAAGGACAATGTTTTCCACAGCAGGGTAGAAATGGCATTGCTAGCAGGAAAGCTAGATGCCTTGGAACTGTCCCCTTAGCCCTTGCCACTCACTTCAGGCTCGTACGCTGAGCAGAACAGCCTGCTGTTCTGAAGCTTCGCTGGCTGCCGTTCGTGCCCAGACGCGATTTCCTTCCCAAGGAGGCGAAGCGCCGTCTACTTCTCGCAGCGAGCACGCTGCTCCTGGCTTTCGCTTCTGCCGCAACGAGCTCGCTACGAGCACTTTTCTTCTCAACCCTCTAGACCATTGCGTTCTGCTTTTCTTGTCTCGTGAATGGAGACGGAAAGCTTCTCGGCTACAATCTCGCCTAGAACAACTGCGGCTACACATTAAGCTCGCCCGGAACGCCCTGCTGAAACTTGCCTTCTGGCACCACATTCGCGGGGCAGCCGTCTTTCTTCGGCCACCTGCCAAGTGGCCCCATATCGCCGCGCTCGTTGCACTCCGCTTGTCAGATTGGCTTCCCGTGGCGCTGATTTCAGCCTGGCCAAATACTAGCGCCGCGGAGAGCTGTCTCGCAGACAATCATGTTCCAGCATAGAAATTTGTCCTGCAATGTTCCCCCCTCTTTTCCCTCATTGTGCTGCTCTGATGAATGCCTTGAGCATGGAACGACTTAAGCCAGCAAGTATTCCTCGCCGGCCACCTCTCGCTGTGCAAGATGTATGCCGTGGACCCTTGGAACGCTGCCAAGCAAAAAGCAGAGCAGTGACCATAAAAGCGAGGAGAGAGCATGCACGAAGCACACTAGTTCTGTCTAATGCTTTCCGTGCAGAGAGGCGGCAAAGCTGAATGCCGTGCCAGAGCTTCACTTCTCGCTGGAGCACAGGAAGGCAAGAATGAAGAGGCAGAACACAGCCTTGGTTTCAGCAGCCTCCGGGGCTGCAAAAGTTCAGCAATAGCTCTGTCAAAGCAGAACTCGGCTGAGAATGCTCTCGCAGCTTGGGAAAGTTAGGCGCAGCTGTTGACCAGCTCTGCCCGTGGCCACAGGCTGCTTCTTCCACCTTCACTGTGGCAGAGCTTTTGCGGAACAGAGACGGCATTCTTCAAGGGCGTGTTCTCCAAGGTGCTGTGAAACAGAGCCTAGCACGCTGTCTCGCTGATCCTGGCTTTCGGGAAGCAGGCGTGCCAGACCGCCTACATTCTGCACTCTGGCAGCCTAGTTGCCAGCTTTCGGCAGCTGCTGTCCTAGCAAGGAAGCTCAGGGAGTCAAAGCCAGTGCCGGGCGGCACCTTTCTGCTTTGCCCGCCTAAGCGGCGCCACGCTCCCTCGGATACTGTGTCCTTTCCCTCTGCACTGCGTCTGCCGAGGTGCTCTCTGCCTCTCGGAGCAGAAGGGCAAAGGACAATGTTTTCCACAGCAGGGTAGAAATGGCATTGCTAGCAGGAAAGCTAGATGCCTTGGAACTGTCCCCTTAGCCCTTGCCACTCACTTCAGGCTCGTACGCTGAGCAGAACAGCCTGCTGTTCTGAAGCTTCGCTGGCTGCCGTTCGTGCCCAGACGCGATTTCCTTCCCAAGGAGGCGAAGCGCCGTCTACTTCTCGCAGCGAGCACGCTGCTCCTGGCTTTCGCTTCTGCCGCAACGAGCTCGCTACGAGCACTTTTCTTCTCAACCCTCTAGACCATTGCGTTCTGCTTTTCTTGTCTCGTGAATGGAGACGGAAAGCTTCTCGGCTACAATCTCGCCTAGAACAACTGCGGCTACACATTAAGCTCGCCCGGAACGCCCTGCTGAAACTTGCCTTCTGGCACCACATTCGCGGGGCAGCCGTCTTTCTTCGGCCACCTGCCAAGTGGCCCCATATCGCCGCGCTCGTTGCACTCCGCTTGTCAGATTGGCTTCCCGTGGCGCTGATTTCAGCCTGGCCAAATACTAGCGCCGCGGAGAGCTGTCTCGCAGACAATCATGTTCCAGCATAGAAATTTGTCCTGCAATGTTCCCCCCTCTTTTCCCTCATTGTGCTGCTCTGATGAATGCCTTGAGCATGGAACGACTTAAGCCAGCAAGTATTCCTCGCCGGCCACCTCTCGCTGTGCAAGAGGTATGCCGTGGACCCTTGGAACGCTGCCAAGCAAAAAGCAGAGCAGTGACCATAAAAGCGAGGAGAGAGCATGCACGAAGCACACTAGTTCTGTCTAGTGCTTTCCGTGCAGAGAGGCGGCAAAGCTGAATGCCGTGCCAGAGCTTCACTTCTCGCTGGAGCACAGGAAGGCAAGAATGAAGAGGCAGAACACAGCCTTGGTTTCAGCAGCCTCCGGGGCTGCAAAAGTTCAGCAATAGCTCTGTCAAAGCAGAACTCGGCTGAGAATGCTCTCGCAGCTTGGGAAAGTTAGGCGCAGCTGTTGACCAGCTCTGCCCGTGGCCACAGGCTGCTTCTTCCACCTTCACTGTGGCAGAGCTTTTGCGGAACAGAGACGGCATTCTTCAAGGGCGTGTTCTCCAAGGTGCTGTGAAACAGAGCCTAGCACGCTGTCTCGCTGATCCTGGCTTTCGGCAAGCAGGCGTGCCAGACCGCCTACATTCTGCACTCTGGCAGCCTAGTTGCCAGCTTTCGGCAGCTGCTGTCCTAGCAAGGAAGCTCAGGGAGTCAAAGCCAGTGCCGGGCGGCACCTTTCTGCTTTGCCCGCCTAAGCGGCGCCACGCTCCCTCGGATACTGTGTCCTTTCCCTCTGCACTGCGTCTGCCGAGGTGCTCTCTGCCTCTCGGAGCAGAAGGGCAAAGGACAATGTTTTCCACAGCAGGGTAGAAATGGCATTGCTAGCAGGAAAGCTAGATGCCTTGGAACTGTCCCCTTAGCCCTTGCCACTCACTTCAGGCTCGTACGCTGAGCAGAACAGCCTGCTGTTCTGAAGCTTCGCTGGCTGCCGTTCGTGCCCAGACGCGATTTCCTTCCCAAGGAGGCGAAGCGCCGTCTACTTCTCGCAGCGAGCACGCTGCTCCTGGCTTTCGCTTCTGCCGCAACGAGCTCGCTACGAGCACTTTTCTTCTCAACCCTCTAGACCATTGCGTTCTGCTTTTCTTGTCTCGTGAATGGAGACGGAAAGCTTCTCGGCTACAATCTCGCCTAGAACAACTGCGGCTACACATTAAGCTCGCCCGGAACGCCCTGCTGAAACTTGCCTTCTGGCACCACATTCGCGGGGCAGCCGTCTTTCTTCGGCCACCTGCCAAGTGGCCCCATATCGCCGCGCTCGTTGCACTCCGCTTGTCAGATTGGCTTCCCGTGGCGCTGATTTCAGCCTGGCCAAATACTAGCGCCGCGGAGAGCTGTCTCGCAGACAATCATGTTCCAGCATAGAAATTTGTCCTGCAATGTTCCCCCCTCTTTTCCCTCATTGTGCTGCTCTGATGAATGCCTTGAGCATGGAACGACTTAAGCCAGCAAGTATTCCTCGCCGGCCACCTCTCGCTGTGCAAGATTTATGCCGTGGACCCTTGGAACGCTGCCAAGCAAAAAGCAGAGCAGTGACCATAAAAGCGAGGAGAGAGCATGCACGAAGCACACTAGTTCTGTCTAGTGCTTTCCGTGCAGAGAGGCGGCAAAGCTGAATGCCGTGCCAGAGCTTCACTTCTCGCTGGAGCACAGGAAGGCAAGAATGAAGAGGCAGAACACAGCCTTGGTTTCAGCAGCCTCCGGGGCTGCAAAAGTTCAGCAATAGCTCTGTCAAAGCAGAACTCGGCTGAGAATGCTCTCGCAGCTTGGGAAAGTTAGGCGCAGCTGTTGACCAGCTCTGCCCGTGGCCACAGGCTGCTTCTTCCACCTTCACTGTGGCAGAGCTTTTGCGGAACAGAGACGGCATTCTTCAAGGGCGTGTTCTCCAAGGTGCTGTGAAACAGAGCCTAGCACGCTGTCTCGCTGATCCTGGCTTTCGGCAAGCAGGCGTGCCAGACCGCCGACATTCTGCACTCTGGCAGCCTAGTTGCCAGCTTTCGGCAGCTGCTGTCCTAGCAAGGAAGCTCAGGGAGTCAAAGCCAGTGCCGGGCGGCACCTTTCTGCTTTGCCCGCCTAAGCGGCGCCACGCTCCCTCGGATACTGTGTCCTTTCCCTCTGCACTGCGTCTGCCGAGGTGCTCTCTGCCTCTCGGAGCAGAAGGGCATAGGACAATGTTATCCACAGCAGGGTAGAAATGGCATTGCTAGCAGGAAAGCTAGATGCCTTGGAACTGTCCCCTTAGCCCTTGCCACTCACTTCAGGCTCGTACGCTGAGCAGAACAGCTTGCTGTTCTGAAGCTTCGCTGGCTGCCGTTCGTGCCCAGACGCGATTTCCTTCCCAAGGAGGCGAAGCGCCGTCTACTTCTCGCAGCGAGCACGCTGCTCCTGGCTTTCGCTTCTGCCGCAACGAGCTCGCTACGAGCACTTTTCTTCTCAACCCTCTAGACCATTGCGTTCTGCTTTTCTTGTCTCGTGAATGGAGACGGAAAGCTTCTCGGCTACAATCTCGCCTAGAACAACTGCGGCTACACATTAAGCTCGCCCGGAACGCCCTGCTGAAACTTGCCTTCTGGCACCACATTCGCGGGGCAGCCGTCTTTCTTCGGCCACCTGCCAAGTGGCCCCATATCGCCGCGCTCGTTGCACTCCGCTTGTCAGATTGGCTTCCCGTGGCGCTGATTTCAGCCTGGCCAAATACTAGCGCCGCGGAGAGCTGTCTCGCAGACAATCATGTTCCAGCATAGAAATTTGTCCTGCAATGTTCCCCCCTCTTTTCCCTCATTGTGCTGCTCTGATGAATGCCTTGAGCATGGAACGACTTAAGCCAGCAAGTATTCCTCGCCGGCCACCTCTCGCTGTGCAAGAGGTATGCCGTGGAGCCTTGGAACGCTGCCAAGCAAAAAGCAGAGCAGTGACCATAAAAGCGAGGAGAGAGCATGCACGAAGCACACTAGTTCTGTCTAGTGCTTTCCGTGCAGAGAGGCGGCAAAGCTGAATGCCGTGCCAGAGCTTCACTTCTCGCTGGAGCACAGGAAGGCAAGAATGAAGAGGCAGAACACAGCCTTGGTTTCAGCAGCCTCCGGGGCTGCAAAAGTTCAGCAATAGCTCTGTCAAAGCAGAACTCGGCTGAGAATGCTCTCGCAGCTTGGGAAAGTTAGGCGCAGCTGTTGACCAGCTCTGCCCGTGGCCACAGGCTGCTTCTTCCACCTTCACTGTGGCAGAGCTTTTGCGGAGCAGAGAGGGCATTCTTCAAGGGCGTGTTCTCCAAGGTGCTGTGAAACAGAGCCTAGCACGCTGTCTCGCTGATCCTGGCTTTCGGCAAGCAGGCGTGCCAGACCGCCTACATTCTGCACTCTGGCAGCCTAGTTGCCAGCTTTCGGCAGCTGCTGTCCTAGCAAGGAAGCTCAGGGAGTCAAAGCCAGTGCCGGGCGGCACCTTTCTGCTTTGCCCGCCTAAGCGGCGCCACGCTCCCTCGGATACTGTGTCCTTTCCCTCTGCACTGCGTCTGCCGAGGTGCTCTCTGCCTCTCGGAGCAGAAGGGCAAAGGACAATGTTTTCCACAGCAGGGTAGAAATGGCATTGCTAGCAGGAAAGCTAGATGCCTTGGAACTGTCCCCTTAGCCCTTGCCACTCACTTCAGGCTCGTACGCTGAGCAGAACAGCCTGCTGTTCTGAAGCTTCGCTGGCTGCCGTTCGTGCCCAGACGCGATTTCCTTCCCAAGGAGGCGAAGCGCCGTCTACTTCTCGCAGCGAGCACGCTGCTCCTGGCTTTCGCTTCTGCCGCAACGAGCTCGCTACGAGCACTTTTCTTCTCAACCCTCTAGACCATTGCTTTCTGCTTTTCTTGTCTCGTGAATGGAGACGGAAAGCTTCTCGGCTACAATCTCGCCTAGAACAACTGCGGCTACACATTAAGCTCGCCCGGAACGCCCTGCTGAAACTTGCCTTCTGGCACCCCATTCGCGGGGCAGCCGTCTTTCTTCGGCCACCTGCCAAGTGGCCCCATATCGCCGCGCTCGTTGCACTCCGCTTGTCAGATTGGCTTCCCGTGGCGCTGATTTCAGCCTGGCCAAATACTAGCGCCGCGGAGAGCTGTCTCGCAGACAATCATGTTCCAGCATAGAAATTTGTCCTGCAATGTTCCCCCCTCTTTTCCCTCATTGTGCTGCTCTGATGAATGCCTTGAGCATGGAACGACTTAAGCCAGCAAGTATTCCTCGCCGGCCACCTCTCGCTGTGCAAGATGTATGCCGTGGACCCTTGGAACGCTGCCAAGCAAAAAGCAGAGCAGTGACCATAAAAGCGAGGAGAGAGCATGCACGAAGCACACTAGTTCTGTCTAGTGCTTTCCGTGCAGAGAGGCGGCAAAGCTGAATGCCGTGCCAGAGCTTCACTTCTCGCTGGAGCACAGGAAGGCAAGAATGAAGAGGCAGAACACAGCCTTGGTTTCAGCAGCCTCCGGGGCTGCAAAAGTTCAGCAATAGCTCTGTCAAAGCAGAACTCGGCTGAGAATGCTCTCGCAGCTTGGGAAAGTTAGGCGCAGCTGTTGACCAGCTCTGCCCGTGGCCACAGGCTGCTTCTTCCACCTTCACTGTGGCAGAGCTTTTGCGGAACAGAGACGGCATTCTTCAAGGGCGTGTTCTCCAAGGTGCTGTGAAACAGAGCCTAGCACGCTGTCTCGCTGATCCTGGCTTTCGGCAAGCAGGCGTGCCAGACCGCCTACATTCTGCACTCTGGCAGCCTAGTTGCCAGCTTTCGGCAGCTGCTGTCCTAGCAAGGAAGCTCAGGGAGTCAAAGCCAGTGCCGGGCGGCACCTTTCTGCTTTGCCCGCCTAAGCGGCGCCACGCTCCCTCGGATACTGTGTCCTTTCCCTCTGCACTGCGTCTGCCGAGGTGCTCTCTGCCTCTCGGAGCAGAAGGGCAAAGGACAATGTTTTCCACAGCAGGGTAGAAATGGCATTGCTAGCAGGAAAGCTAGATGCCTTGGAACTGTCCCCTTAGCCCTTGCCACTCACTTCAGGCTCGTACGCTGAGCAGAACAGCCTGCTGTTCTGAAGCTTCGCTGGCTGCCGTTCGTGCCCAGACGCGATTTCCTTCCCAAGGAGGCGAAGCGCCGTCTACTTCTCGCAGCGAGCACGCTGCTCCTGGCTTTCGCTTCTGCCGCAACGAGCTCGCTACGAGCACTTTTCTTCTCAACCCTCTAGACCATTGCGTTCTGCTTTTCTTGTCTCGTGAATGGAGACGGAAAGCTTCTCGGCTACAATCTCGCCTAGAACAACTGCGGCTACACATTAAGCTCGCCCGGAACGCCCTGCTGAAACTTGCCTTCTGGCACCACATTCGCGGGGCAGCCGTCTTTCTTCGGCCACCTGCCAAGTGGCCCCATATCGCCGCGCTCGTTGCACTCCGCTTGTCAGATTGGCTTCCCGTGGCGCTGATTTCAGCCTGGCCAAATACTAGCGCCGCGGAGAGCTGTCTCGCAGACAATCATGTTCCAGCATAGAAATTTGTCCTGCAATGTTCCCCCCTCTTTTCCCTCATTGTGCTGCTCTGATGAATGCCTTGAGCATGGAACGACTTAAGCCAGCAAGTATTCCTCGCCGGCCACCTCTCGCTGTGCAAGAGGTATGCCGTGGACCCTTGGAACGCTGCCAAGCAAAAAGCAGAGCAGTGACCATAAAAGCGAGGAGAGAGCATGCACGAAGCACACTAGTTCTGTCTAGTGCTTTCCGTGCAGAGAGGCGGCAAAGCTGAATGCCGTGCCAGAGCTTCACTTCTCGCTGGAGCACAGGAAGGCAAGAATGAAGAGGCAGAACACAGCCTTGGTTTCAGCAGCCTCCGGGGCTGCAAAAGTTCAGCAATAGCTCTGTCAAAGCAGAACTCGGCTGAGAATGCTCTCGCAGCTTGGGAAAGTTAGGCGCAGCTGTTGACCAGCTCTGCCCGTGGCCACAGGCTGCTTCTTCCACCTTCACTGTGGCAGAGCTTTTGCGGAACAGAGACGGCATTCTTCAAGGGCGTGTTCTCCAAGGTGCTGTGAAACAGAGCCTAGCACGCTGTCTCGCTGATCCTGGCTTTCGGCAAGCAGGCGTGCCAGACCGCCTACATTCTGCACTCTGGCAGCCTAGTTGCCAGCTTTCGGCAGCTGCTGTCCTAGCAAGGAAGCTCAGGGAGTCAAAGCCAGTGCCGGGCGGCACCTTTCTGCTTTGCCCGCCTAAGCGGCGCCACGCTCCCTCGGATACTGTGTCCTTTCCCTCTGCACTGCGTCTGCCGAGGTGCTCTCTGCCTCTCGGAGCAGAAGGGCAAAGGACAATGTTTTCCACAGCAGGGTAGAAATGGCATTGCTAGCAGGAAAGCTAGATGCCTTGGAACTGTCCCCTTAGCCCTTGCCACTCACTTCAGGCTCGTACGCTGAGCAGAACAGCCTGCTGTTCTGAAGCTTCGCTGGCTGCCGTTCGTGCCCAGACGCGATTTCCTTCCCAAGGAGGCGAAGCGCCGTCTACTTCTCGCAGCGAGCACGCTGCTCCTGGCTTTCGCTTCTGCCGCAACGAGCTCGCTACGAGCACTTTTCTTCTCAACCCTCTAGACCATTGCGTTCTGCTTTTCTTGTCTCGTGAATGGAGACGGAAAGCTTCTCGGCTACAATCTCGCCTAGAACAACTGCGGCTACACATTAAGCTCGCCCGGAACGCCCTGCTGAAACTTGCCTTCTGGCACCACATTCGCGGGGCAGCCGTCTTTCTTCGGCCACCTGCCAAGTGGCCCCATATCGCCGCGCTCGTTGCACTCCGCTTGTCAGATTGGCTTCCCGTGGCGCTGATTTCAGCCTGGCCAAATACTAGCGCCGCGGAGAGCTGTCTCGCAGACAATCATGTTCCAGCATAGAAATTTGTCCTGCAATGTTCCCCCCTCTTTTCCCTCATTGTGCTGCTCTGATGAATGCCTTGAGCATGGAACGACTTAAGCCAGCAAGTATTCCTCGCCGGCCACCTCTCGCTGTGCAAGAGGTATGCCGTGGACCCTTGGAACGCTGCCAAGCAAAAAGCAGAGCAGTGACCATAAAAGCGAGGAGAGAGCATGCACGAAGCACACTAGTTCTGTCTAGTGCTTTCCGTGCAGAGAGGCGGCAAAGCTGAATGCCGTGCCAGAGCTTCACTTCTCGCTGGAGCACAGGAAGGCAAGAATGAAGAGGCAGAACACAGCCTTGGTTTCAGCAGCCTCCGGGGCTGCAAAAGTTCAGCAATAGCTCTGTCAAAGCAGAACTCGGCTGAGAATGCTCTCGCAGCTTGGGAAAGTTAGGCGCAGCTGTTGACCAGCTCTGCCCGTGGCCACAGGCTGCTTCTTCCACCTTCACTGTGGCAGAGCTTTTGCGGAACAGAGACGGCATTCTTCAAGGGCGTGTTCTCCAAGGTGCTGTGAAACAGAGCCTAGCACGCTGTCTCGCTGATCCTGGCTTTCGGCAAGCAGGCGTGCCAGACCGCCTACATTCTGCACTCTGGCAGCCTAGTTGCCAGCTTTCGGCAGCTGCTGTCCTAGCAAGGAAGCTCAGGGAGTCAAAGCCAGTGCCGGGCGGCACCTTTCTGCTTTGCCCGCCTAAGCGGCGCCACGCTCCCTCGGATACTGTGTCCTTTCCCTCTGCACTGCGTCTGCCGAGGTGCTCTCTGCCTCTCGGAGCAGAAGGGCAAAGGACAATGTTTTCCACAGCAGGGTAGAAATGGCATTGCTAGCAGGAAAGCTAGATGCCTTGGAACTGTCCCCTTAGCCCTTGCCACTCACTTCAGGCTCGTACGCTGAGCAGAACAGCCTGCTGTTCTGAAGCTTCGCTGGCTGCCGTTCGTGCCCAGACGCGATTTCCTTCCCAAGGAGGCGAAGCGCCGTCTACTTCTCGCAGCGAGCACGCTGCTCCTGGCTTTCGCTTCTGCCGCAACGAGCTCGCTACGAGCACTTTTCTTCTCAACCCTCTAGACCATTGCTTTCTGCTTTTCTTGTCTCGTGAATGGAGACGGAAAGCTTCTCGGCTACAATCTCGCCTAGAACAACTGCGGCTACACATTAAGCTCGCCCGGAACGCCCTGCTGAAACTTGCCTTCTGGCACCCCATTCGCGGGGCAGCCGTCTTTCTTCGGCCACCTGCCAAGTGGCCCCATATCGCCGCGCTCGTTGCACTCCGCTTGTCAGATTGGCTTCCCGTGGCGCTGATTTCAGCCTGGCCAAATACTAGCGCCGCGGAGAGCTGTCTCGCAGACAATCATGTTCCAGCATAGAAATTTGTCCTGCAATGTTCCCCCCTCTTTTCCCTCATTGTGCTGCTCTGATGAATGCCTTGAGCATGGAACGACTTAAGCCAGCAAGTATTCCTCGCCGGCCACCTCTCGCTGTGCAAGATGTATGCCGTGGACCCTTGGAACGCTGCCAAGCAAAAAGCAGAGCAGTGACCATAAAAGCGAGGAGAGAGCATGCACGAAGCACACTAGTTCTGTCTAGTGCTTTCCGTGCAGAGAGGCGGCAAAGCTGAATGCCGTGCCAGAGCTTCACTTCTCGCTGGAGCACAGGAAGGCAAGAATGAAGAGGCAGAACACAGCCTTGGTTTCAGCAGCCTCCGGGGCTGCAAAAGTTCAGCAATAGCTCTGTCAAAGCAGAACTCGGCTGAGAATGCTCTCGCAGCTTGGGAAAGTTAGGCGCAGCTGTTGACCAGCTCTGCCCGTGGCCACAGGCTGCTTCTTCCACCTTCACTGTGGCAGAGCTTTTGCGGAACAGAGAGGGCATTCTTCAAGGGCGTGTTCTCCAAGGTGCTGTGAAACAGAGCCTAGCACGCTGTCTCGCTGATCCTGGCTTTCGGCAAGCAGGCGTGCCAGACCGCCTACATTCTGCACTCTGGCAGCCTAGTTGCCAGCTTTCGGCAGCTGCTGTCCTAGCAAGGAAGCTCAGGGAGTCAAAGCCAGTGCCGGGCGGCACCTTTCTGCTTTGCCCGCCTAAGCGGCGCCACGCTCCCTCGGATACTGTGTCCTTTCCCTCTGCACTGCGTCTGCCGAGGTGCTCTCTGCCTCTCGGAGCAGAAGGGCAAAGGACAATGTTTTCCACAGCAGGGTAGAAATGGCATTGCTAGCAGGAAAGCTAGATGCCTTGGAACTGTCCCCTTAGCCCTTGCCACTCACTTCAGGCTCGTACGCTGAGCAGAACAGCCTGCTGTTCTGAAGCTTCGCTGGCTGCCGTTCGTGCCCAGACGCGATTTCCTTCCCAAGGAGGCGAAGCGCCGTCTACTTCTCGCAGCGAGCACGCTGCTCCTGGCTTTCGCTTCTGCCGCAACGAGCTCGCTACGAGCACTTTTCTTCTCAACCCTCTAGACCATTGCGTTCTGCTTTTCTTGTCTCGTGAATGGAGACGGAAAGCTTCTCGGCTACAATCTCGCCTAGAACAACTGCGGCTACACATTAAGCTCGCCCGGAACGCCCTGCTGAAACTTGCCTTCTGGCACCACATTCGCGGGGCAGCCGTCTTTCTTCGGCCACCTGCCAAGTGGCCCCATATCGCCGCGCTCGTTGCACTCCGCTTGTCAGATTGGCTTCCCGTGGCGCTGATTTCAGCCTGGCCAAATACTAGCGCCGCGGAGAGCTGTCTCGCAGACAATCATGTTCCAGCATAGAAATTTGTCCTGCAATGTTCCCCCCTCTTTTCCCTCATTGTGCTGCTCTGATGAATGCCTTGAGCATGGAACGACTTAAGCCAGCAAGTATTCCTCGCCGGCCACCTCTCGCTGTGCAAGAGGTATGCCGTGGACCCTTGGAACGCTGCCAAGCAAAAAGCAGAGCAGTGACCATAAAAGCGAGGAGAGAGCATGCACGAAGCACACTAGTTCTGTCTAGTGCTTTCCGTGCAGAGAGGCGGCAAAGCTGAATGCCGTGCCAGAGCTTCACTTCTCGCTGGAGCACAGGAAGGCAAGAATGAAGAGGCAGAACACAGCCTTGGTTTCAGCAGCCTCCGGGGCTGCAAAAGTTCAGCAATAGCTCTGTCAAAGCAGAACTCGGCTGAGAATGCTCTCGCAGCTTGGGAAAGTTAGGCGCAGCTGTTGACCAGCTCTGCCCGTGGCCACAGGCTGCTTCTTCCACCTTCACTGTGGCAGAGCTTTTGCGGAACAGAGACGGCATTCTTCAAGGGCGTGTTCTCCAAGGTGCTGTGAAACAGAGCCTAGCACGCTGTCTCGCTGATCCTGGCTTTCGGCAAGCAGGCGTGCCAGACCGCCTACATTCTGCACTCTGGCAGCCTAGTTGCCAGCTTTCGGCAGCTGCTGTCCTAGCAAGGAAGCTCAGGGAGTCAAAGCCAGTGCCGGGCGGCACCTTTCTGCTTTGCCCGCCTAAGCGGCGCCACGCTCCCTCGGATACTGTGTCCTTTCCCTCTGCACTGCGTCTGCCGAGGTGCTCTCTGCCTCTCGGAGCAGAAGGGCAAAGGACAATGTTTTCCACAGCAGGGTAGAAATGGCATTGCTAGCAGGAAAGCTAGATGCCTTGGAACTGTCCCCTTAGCCCTTGCCACTCACTTCAGGCTCGTACGCTGAGCAGAACAGCCTGCTGTTCTGAAGCTTCGCTGGCTGCCGTTCGTGCCCAGACGCGATTTCCTTCCCAAGGAGGCGAAGCGCCGTCTACTTCTCGCAGCGAGCACGCTGCTCCTGGCTTTCGCTTCTGCCGCAACGAGCTCGCTACGAGCACTTTTCTTCTCAACCCTCTAGACCATTGCGTTCTGCTTTTCTTGTCTCGTGAATGGAGACGGAAAGCTTCTCGGCTACAATCTCGCCTAGAACAACTGCGGCTACACATTAAGCTCGCCCGGAACGCCCTGCTGAAACTTGCCTTCTGGCACCACATTCGCGGGGCAGCCGTCTTTCTTCGGCCACCTGCCAAGTGGCCCCATATCGCCGCGCTCGTTGCACTCCGCTTGTCAGATTGGCTTCCCGTGGCGCTGATTTCAGCCTGGCCAAATACTAGCGCCGCGGAGAGCTGTCTCGCAGACAATCATGTTCCAGCATAGAAATTTGTCCTGCAATGTTCCCCCCTCTTTTCCCTCATTGTGCTGCTCTGATGAATGCCTTGAGCATGGAACGACTTAAGCCAGCAAGTATTCCTCGCCGGCCACCTCTCGCTGTGCAAGAGGTATGCCGTGGACCCTTGGAACGCTGCCAAGCAAAAAGCAGAGCAGTGACCATAAAAGCGAGGAGAGAGCATGCACGAAGCACACTAGTTCTGTCTAGTGCTTTCCGTGCAGAGAGGCGGCAAAGCTGAATGCCGTGCCAGAGCTTCACTTCTCGCTGGAGCACAGGAAGGCAAGAATGAAGAGGCAGAACACAGCCTTGGTTTCAGCAGCCTCCGGGGCTGCAAAAGTTCAGCAATAGCTCTGTCAAAGCAGAACTCGGCTGAGAATGCTCTCGCAGCTTGGGAAAGTTAGGCGCAGCTGTTGACCAGCTCTGCCCGTGGCCACAGGCTGCTTCTTCCACCTTCACTGTGGCAGAGCTTTTGCGGAACAGAGACGGCATTCTTCAAGGGCGTGTTCTCCAAGGTGCTGTGAAACAGAGCCTAGCACGCTGTCTCGCTGATCCTGGCTTTCGGCAAGCAGGCGTGCCAGACCGCCTACATTCTGCACTCTGGCAGCCTAGTTGCCAGCTTTCGGCAGCTGCTGTCCTAGCAAGGAAGCTCAGGGAGTCAAAGCCAGTGCCGGGCGGCACCTTTCTGCTTTGCCCGCCTAAGCGGCGCCACGCTCCCTCGGATACTGTGTCCTTTCCCTCTGCACTGCGTCTGCCGAGGTGCTCTCTGCCTCTCGGAGCAGAAGGGCAAAGGACAATGTTTTCCACAGCAGGGTAGAAATGGCATTGCTAGCAGGAAAGCTAGATGCCTTGGAACTGTCCCCTTAGCCCTTGCCACTCACTTCAGGCTCGTACGCTGAGCAGAACAGCCTGCTGTTCTGAAGCTTCGCTGGCTGCCGTTCGTGCCCAGACGCCATTTCCTTCCCAAGGAGGCGAAGCGCCGTCTACTTCTCGCAGCGAGCACGCTGCTCCTGGCTTTCGCTTCTGCCGCAACGAGCTCGCTACGAGCACTTTTCTTCTCAACCCTCTAGACCATTGCGTTCTGCTTTTCTTGTCTCGTGAATGGAGACGGAAAGCTTCTCGGCTACAATCTCGCCTAGAACAACTGCGGCTACACATTAAGCTCGCCCGGAACGCCCTGCTGAAACTTGCCTTCTGGCACCACATTCGCGGGGCAGCCGTCTTTCTTCGGCCACCTGCCAAGTGGCCCCATATCGCCGCGCTCGTTGCACTCCGCTTGTCAGATTGGCTTCCCGTGGCGCTGATTTCAGCCTGGCCAAATACTAGCGCCGCGGAGAGCTGTCTCGCAGACAATCATGTTCCAGCATAGAAATTTGTCCTGCAATGTTCCCCCCTCTTTTCCCTCATTGTGCTGCTCTGATGAATGCCTTGAGCATGGAACGACTTAAGCCAGCAAGTATTCCTCGCCGGCCACCTCTCGCTGTGCAAGATGTATGCCGTGGACCCTTGGAACGCTGCCAAGCAAAAAGCAGAGCAGTGACCATAAAAGCGAGGAGAGAGCATGCACGAAGCACACTAGTTCTGTCTAGTGCTTTCCGTGCAGAGAGGCGGCAAAGCTGAATGCCGTGCCAGAGCTTCACTTCTCGCTGGAGCACAGGAAGGCAAGAATGAAGAGGCAGAACACAGCCTTGGTTTCAGCAGCCTCCGGGGCTGCAAAAGTTCAGCAATAGCTCTGTCAAAGCAGAACTCGGCTGAGAATGCTCTCGCAGCTTGGGAAAGTTAGGCGCAGCTGTTGACCAGCTCTGCCCGTGGCCACAGGCTGCTTCTTCCACCTTCACTGTGGCAGAGCTTTTGCGGAACAGAGACGGCATTCTTCAAGGGCGTGTTCTCCAAGGTGCTGTGAAACAGAGCCTAGCACGCTGTCTCGCTGATCCTGGCTTTCGGCAAGCAGGCGTGCCAGACCGCCTACATTCTGCACTCTGGCAGCCTAGTTGCCAGCTTTCGGCAGCTGCTGTCCTAGCAAGGAAGCTCAGGGAGTCAAAGCCAGTGCCGGGCGGCACCTTTCTGCTTTGCCCGCCTAAGCGGCGCCACGCTCCCTCGGATACTGTGTCCTTTCCCTCTGCACTGCGTCTGCCGAGGTGCTCTCTGCCTCTCGGAGCAGAAGGGCAAAGGACAATGTTTTCCACAGCAGGGTAGAAATGGCATTGCTAGCAGGAAAGCTAGATGCCTTGGAACTGTCCCCTTAGCCCTTGCCACTCACTTCAGGCTCGTACGCTGAGCAGAACAGCCTGCTGTTCTGAAGCTTCGCTGGCTGCCGTTCGTGCCCAGACGCCATTTCCTTCCCAAGGAGGCGAAGCGCCGTCTACTTCTCGCAGCGAGCACGCTGCTCCTGGCTTTCGCTTCTGCCGCAACGAGCTCGCTACGAGCACTTTTCTTCTCAACCCTCTAGACCATTGCGTTCTGCTTTTCTTGTCTTGTGAATGGAGACGGAAAGCTTCTCGGCTACAATCTCGCCTAGAACAACTGCGGCTACACATTAAGCTCGCCCGGAACGCCCTGCTGAAACTTGCCTTCTGGCACCACATTCGCGGGGCAGCCGTCTTTCTTCGGCCACCTGCCAAGTGGCCCCATATCGCCGCGCTCGTTGCACTCCGCTTGTCAGATTGGCTTCCCGTGGCGCTGATTTCAGCCTGGCCAAATACTAGCGCCGCGGAGAGCTGTCTCGCAGACAATCATGTTCCAGCATAGAAATTTGTCCTGCAATGTTCCCCCCTCTTTTCCCTCATTGTGCTGCTCTGATGAATGCCTTGAGCATGGAACGACTTAAGCCAGCAAGTATTCCTCGCCGGCCACCTCTCGCTGTGCAAGAGGTATGCCGTGGACCCTTGGAACGCTGCCAAGCAAAAAGCAGAGCAGTGACCATAAAAGCGAGGAGAGAGCATGCACGAAGCACACTAGTTCTGTCTAGTGCTTTCCGTGCAGAGAGGCGGCAAAGCTGAATGCCGTGCCAGAGCTTCACTTCTCGCTGGAGCACAGGAAGGCAAGAATGAAGAGGCAGAACACAGCCTTGGTTTCAGCAGCCTCCGGGGCTGCAAAAGTTCAGCAATAGCTCTGTCAAAGCAGAACTCGGCTGAGAATGCTCTCGCAGCTTGGGAAAGTTAGGCGCAGCTGTTGACCAGCTCTGCCCGTGGCCACAGGCTGCTTCTTCCACCTTCACTGTGGCAGAGCTTTTGCGGAACAGAGACGGCATTCTTCAAGGGCGTGTTCTCCAAGGTGCTGTGAAACAGAGCCTAGCACGCTGTCTCGCTGATCCTGGCTTTCGGCAAGCAGGCGTGCCAGACCGCCTACATTCTGCACTCTGGCAGCCTAGTTGCCAGCTTTCGGCAGCTGCTGTCCTAGCAAGGAAGCTCAGGGAGTCAAAGCCAGTGCCGGGCGGCACCTTTCTGCTTTGCCCGCCTAAGCGGCGCCACGCTCCCTCGGATACTGTGTCCTTTCCCTCTGCACTGCGTCTGCCGAGGTGCTCTCTGCCTCTCGGAGCAGAAGGGCAAAGGACAATGTTTTCCACAGCAGGGTAGAAATGGCATTGCTAGCAGGAAAGCTAGATGCCTTGGAACTGTCCCCTTAGCCCTTGCCACTCACTTCAGGCTCGTACGCTGAGCAGAACAGCCTGCTGTTCTGAAGCTTCGCTGGCTGCCGTTCGTGCCCAGACGCCATTTCCTTCCCAAGGAGGCGAAGCGCCGTCTACTTCTCGCAGCGAGCACGCTGCTCCTGGCTTTCGCTTCTGCCGCAACGAGCTCGCTACGAGCACTTTTCTTCTCAACCCTCTAGACCATTGCGTTCTGCTTTTCTTGTCTCGTGAATGGAGACGGAAAGCTTCTCGGCTACAATCTCGCCTAGAACAACTGCGGCTACACATTAAGCTCGCCCGGAACGCCCTGCTGAAACTTGCCTTCTGGCACCACATTCGCGGGGCAGCCGTCTTTCTTCGGCCACCTGCCAAGTGGCCCCATATCGCCGCGCTCGTTGCACTCCGCTTGTCAGATTGGCTTCCCGTGGCGCTGATTTCAGCCTGGCCAAATACTAGCGCCGCGGAGAGCTGTCTCGCAGACAATCATGTTCCAGCATAGAAATTTGTCCTGCAATGTTCCCCCCTCTTTTCCCTCATTGTGCTGCTCTGATGAATGCCTTGAGCATGGAACGACTTAAGCCAGCAAGTATTCCTCGCCGGCCACCTCTCGCTGTGCAAGATGTATGCCGTGGACCCTTGGAACGCTGCCAAGCAAAAAGCAGAGCAGTGACCATAAAAGCGAGGAGAGAGCATGCACGAAGCACACTAGTTCTGTCTAGTGCTTTCCGTGCAGAGAGGCGGCAAAGCTGAATGCCGTGCCAGAGCTTCACTTCTCGCTGGAGCACAGGAAGGCAAGAATGAAGAGGCAGAACACAGCCTTGGTTTCAGCAGCCTCCGGGGCTGCAAAAGTTCAGCAATAGCTCTGTCAAAGCAGAACTCGGCTGAGAATGCTCTCGCAGCTTGGGAAAGTTAGGCGCAGCTGTTGACCAGCTCTGCCCGTGGCCACAGGCTGCTTCTTCCACCTTCACTGTGGCAGAGCTTTTGCGGAACAGAGACGGCATTCTTCAAGGGCGTGTTCTCCAAGGTGCTGTGAAACAGAGCCTAGCACGCTGTCTCGCTGATCCTGGCTTTCGGCAAGCAGGCGTGCCAGACCGCCTACATTCTGCACTCTGGCAGCCTAGTTGCCAGCTTTCGGCAGCTGCTGTCCTAGCAAGGAAGCTCAGGGAGTCAAAGCCAGTGCCGGGCGGCACCTTTCTGCTTTGCCCGCCTAAGCGGCGCCACGCTCCCTCGGATACTGTGTCCTTTCCCTCTGCACTGCGTCTGCCGAGGTGCTCTCTGCCTCTCGGAGCAGAAGGGCAAAGGACAATGTTTTCCACAGCAGGGTAGAAATGGCATTGCTAGCAGGAAAGCTAGATGCCTTGGAACTGTCCCCTTAGCCCTTGCCACTCACTTCAGGCTCGTACGCTGAGCAGAACAGCCTGCTGTTCTGAAGCTTCGCTGGCTGCCGTTCGTGCCCAGACGCGATTTCCTTCCCAAGGAGGCGAAGCGCCGTCTACTTCTCGCAGCGAGCACGCTGCTCCTGGCTTTCGCTTCTGCCGCAACGAGCTCGCTACGAGCACTTTTCTTCTCAACCCTCTAGACCATTGCGTTCTGCTTTTCTTGTCTCGTGAATGGAGACGGAAAGCTTCTCGGCTACAATCTCGCCTAGAACAACTGCGGCTACACATTAAGCTCGCCCGGAACGCCCTGCTGAAACTTGCCTTCTGGCACCACATTCGCGGGGCAGCCGTCTTTCTTCGGCCACCTGCCAAGTGGCCCCATATCGCCGCGCTCGTTGCACTCCGCTTGTCAGATTGGCTTCCCGTGGCGCTGATTTCAGCCTGGCCAAATACTAGCGCCGCGGAGAGCTGTCTCGCAGACAATCATGTTCCAGCATAGAAATTTGTCCTGCAATGTTCCCCCCTCTTTTCCCTCATTGTGCTGCTCTGATGAATGCCTTGAGCATGGAACGACTTAAGCCAGCAAGTATTCCTCGCCGGCCACCTCTCGCTGTGCAAGATGTATGCCGTGGACCCTTGGAACGCTGCCAAGCAAAAAGCAGAGCAGTGACCATAAAAGCGAGGAGAGAGCATGCACGAAGCACACTAGTTCTGTCTAGTGCTTTCCGTGCAGAGAGGCGGCAAAGCTGAATGCCGTGCCAGAGCTTCACTTCTCGCTGGAGCACAGGAAGGCAAGAATGAAGAGGCAGAACACAGCCTTGGTTTCAGCAGCCTCCGGGGCTGCAAAAGTTCAGCAATAGCTCTGTCAAAGCAGAACTCGGCTGAGAATGCTCTCGCAGCTTGGGAAAGTTAGGCGCAGCTGTTGACCAGCTCTGCCCGTGGCCACAGGCTGCTTCTTCCACCTTCACTGTGGCAGAGCTTTTGCGGAACAGAGACGGCATTCTTCAAGGGCGTGTTCTCCAAGGTGCTGTGAAACAGAGCCTAGCACGCTGTCTCGCTGATCCTGGCTTTCGGCAAGCAGGCGTGCCAGACCGCCTACATTCTGCACTCTGGCAGCCTAGTTGCCAGCTTTCGGCAGCTGCTGTCCTAGCAAGGAAGCTCAGGGAGTCAAAGCCAGTGCCGGGCGGCACCTTTCTGCTTTGCCCGCCTAAGCGGCGCCACGCTCCCTCGGATACTGTGTCCTTTCCCTCTGCACTGCGTCTGCCGAGGTGCTCTCTGCCTCTCGGAGCAGAAGGGCAAAGGACAATGTTTTCCACAGCAGGGTAGAAATGGCATTGCTAGCAGGAAAGCTAGATGCCTTGGAACTGTCCCCTTAGCCCTTGCCACTCACTTCAGGCTCGTACGCTGAGCAGAACAGCCTGCTGTTCTGAAGCTTCGCTGGCTGCCGTTCGTGCCCAGACGCCATTTCCTTCCCAAGGAGGCGAAGCGCCGTCTACTTCTCGCAGCGAGCACGCTGCTCCTGGCTTTCGCTTCTGCCGCAACGAGCTCGCTACGAGCACTTTTCTTCTCAACCCTCTAGACCATTGCGTTCTGCTTTTCTTGTCTCGTGAATGGAGACGGAAAGCTTCTCGGCTACAATCTCGCCTAGAACAACTGCGGCTACACATTAAGCTCGCCCGGAACGCCCTGCTGAAACTTGCCTTCTGGCACCACATTCGCGGGGCAGCCGTCTTTCTTCGGCCACCTGCCAAGTGGCCCCATATCGCCGCGCTCGTTGCACTCCGCTTGTCAGATTGGCTTCCCGTGGCGCTGATTTCAGCCTGGCCAAATACTAGCGCCGCGGAGAGCTGTCTCGCAGACAATCATGTTCCAGCATAGAAATTTGTCCTGCAATGTTCCCCCCTCTTTTCCCGCATTGTGCTGCTCTGATGAATGCCTTGAGCATGGAACGACTTAAGCCAGCAAGTATTCCTCGCCGGCCACCTCTCGCTGTGCAAGATGTATGCCGTGGACCCTTGGAACGCTGCCAAGCAAAAAGCAGAGCAGTGACCATAAAAGCGAGGAGAGAGCATGCACGAAGCACACTAGTTCTGTCTAGTGCTTTCCGTGCAGAGAGGCGGCAAAGCTGAATGCCGTGCCAGAGCTTCACTTCTCGCTGGAGCACAGGAAGGCAAGAATGAAGAGGCAGAACACAGCCTTGGTTTCAGCAGCCTCCGGGGCTGCAAAAGTTCAGCAATAGCTCTGTCAAAGCAGAACTCGGCTGAGAATGCTCTCGCAGCTTGGGAAAGTTAGGCGCAGCTGTTGACCAGCTCTGCCCGTGGCCACAGGCTGCTTCTTCCACCTTCACTGTGGCAGAGCTTTTGCGGAACAGAGACGGCATTCTTCAAGGGCGTGTTCTCCAAGGTGCTGTGAAACAGAGCCTAGCACGCTGTCTCGCTGATCCTGGCTTTCGGCAAGCAGGCGTGCCAGACCGCCTACATTCTGCACTCTGGCAGCCTAGTTGCCAGCTTTCGGCAGCTGCTGTCCTAGCAAGGAAGCTCAGGGAGTCAAAGCCAGTGCCGGGCGGCACCTTTCTGCTTTGCCCGCCTAAGCGGCGCCACGCTCCCTCGGATACTGTGTCCTTTCCCTCTGCACTGCGTCTGCCGAGGTGCTCTGTGCCTCTCGGAGCAGAAGGGCAAAGGACAATGTTTTCCACAGCAGGGTAGAAATGGCATTGCTAGCAGGAAAGCTAGATGCCTTGGAACTGTCCCCTTAGCCCTTGCCACTCACTTCAGGCTCGTACGCTGAGCAGAACAGCCTGCTGTTCTGAAGCTTCGCTGGCTGCCGTTCGTGCCCAGACGCCATTTCCTTCCCAAGGAGGCGAAGCGCCGTCTACTTCTCGCAGCGAGCACGCTGCTCCTGGCTTTCGCTTCTGCCGCAACGAGCTCGCTACGAGCACTTTTCTTCTCAACCCTCTAGACCATTGCGTTCTGCTTTTCTTGTCTCGTGAATGGAGACGGAAAGCTTCTCGGCTACAATCTCGCCTAGAACAACTGCGGCTACACATTAAGCTCGCCCGGAACGCCCTGCTGAAACTTGCCTTCTGGCACCACATTCGCGGGGCAGCCGTCTTTCTTCGGCCACCTGCCAAGTGGCCCCATATCGCCGCGCTCGTTGCACTCCGCTTGTCAGATTGGCTTCCCGTGGCGCTGATTTCAGCCTGGCCAAATACTAGCGCCGCGGAGAGCTGTCTCGCAGACAATCATGTTCCAGCATAGAAATTTGTCCTGCAATGTTCCCCCCTCTTTTCCCGCATTGTGCTGCTCTGATGAATGCCTTGAGCATGGAACGACTTAAGCCAGCAAGTATTCCTCGCCGGCCACCTCTCGCTGTGCAAGATGTATGCCGTGGACCCTTGGAACGCTGCCAAGCAAAAAGCAGAGCAGTGACCATAAAAGCGAGGAGAGAGCATGCACGAAGCACACTAGTTCTGTCTAGTGCTTTCCGTGCAGAGAGGCGGCAAAGCTGAATGCCGTGCCAGAGCTTCACTTCTCGCTGGAGCACAGGAAGGCAAGAATGAAGAGGCAGAACACAGCCTTGGTTTCAGCAGCCTCCGGGGCTGCAAAAGTTCAGCAATAGCTCTGTCAAAGCAGAACTCGGCTGAGAATGCTCTCGCAGCTTGGGAAAGTTAGGCGCAGCTGTTGACCAGCTCTGCCCGTGGCCACAGGCTGCTTCTTCCACCTTCACTGTGGCAGAGCTTTTGCGGAACAGAGACGGCATTCTTCAAGGGCGTGTTCTCCAAGGTGCTGTGAAACAGAGCCTAGCACGCTGTCTCGCTGATCCTGGCTTTCGGCAAGCAGGCGTGCCAGACCGCCTACATTCTGCACTCTGGCAGCCTAGTTGCCAGCTTTCGGCAGCTGCTGTCCTAGCAAGGAAGCTCAGGGAGTCAAAGCCAGTGCCGGGCGGCACCTTTCTGCTTTGCCCGCCTAAGCGGCGCCACGCTCCCTCGGATACTGTGTCCTTTCCCTCTGCACTGCGTCTGCCGAGGTGCTCTCTGCCTCTCGGAGCAGAAGGGCAAAGGACAATGTTTTCCACAGCAGGGTAGAAATGGCATTGCTAGCAGGAAAGCTAGATGCCTTGGAACTGTCCCCTTAGCCCTTGCCACTCACTTCAGGCTCGTACGCTGAGCAGAACAGCCTGCTGTTCTGAAGCTTCGCTGGCTGCCGTTCGTGCCCAGACGCGATTTCCTTCCCAAGGAGGCGAAGCGCCGTCTACTTCTCGCAGCGAGCACGCTGCTCCTGGCTTTCGCTTCTGCCGCAACGAGCTCGCTACGAGCACTTTTCTTCTCAACCCTCTAGACCATTGCGTTCTGCTTTTCTTGTCTCGTGAATGGAGACGGAAAGCTTCTCGGCTACAATCTCGCCTAGAACAACTGCGGCTACACATTAAGCTCGCCCGGAACGCCCTGCTGAAACTTGCCTTCTGGCACCACATTCGCGGGGCAGCCGTCTTTCTTCGGCCACCTGCCAAGTGGCCCCATATCGCCGCGCTCGTTGCACTCCGCTTGTCAGATTGGCTTCCCGTGGCGCTGATTTCAGCCTGGCCAAATACTAGCGCCGCGGAGAGCTGTCTCGCAGACAATCATGTTCCAGCATAGAAATTTGTCCTGCAATGTTCCCCCCTCTTTTCCCTCATTGTGCTGCTCTGATGAATGCCTTGAGCATGGAACGACTTAAGCCAGCAAGTATTCCTCGCCGGCCACCTCTCGCTGTGCAAGATGTATGCCGTGGACCCTTGGAACGCTGCCAAGCAAAAAGCAGAGCAGTGACCATAAAAGCGAGGAGAGAGCATGCACGAAGCACACTAGTTCTGTCTAGTGCTTTCCGTGCAGAGAGGCGGCAAAGCTGAATGCCGTGCCAGAGCTTCACTTCTCGCTGGAGCACAGGAAGGCAAGAATGAAGAGGCAGAACACAGCCTTGGTTTCAGCAGCCTCCGGGGCTGCAAAAGTTCAGCAATAGCTCTGTCAAAGCAGAACTCGGCTGAGAATGCTCTCGCAGCTTGGGAAAGTTAGGCGCAGCTGTTGACCAGCTCTGCCCGTGGCCACAGGCTGCTTCTTCCACCTTCACTGTGGCAGAGCTTTTGCGGAACAGAGACGGCATTCTTCAAGGGCGTGTTCTCCAAGGTGCTGTGAAACAGAGCCTAGCACGCTGTCTCGCTGATCCTGGCTTTCGGCAAGCAGGCGTGCCAGACCGCCTACATTCTGCACTCTGGCAGCCTAGTTGCCAGCTTTCGGCAGCTGCTGTCCTAGCAAGGAAGCTCAGGGAGTCAAAGCCAGTGCCGGGCGGCACCTTTCTGCTTTGCCCGCCTAAGCGGCGCCACGCTCCCTCGGATACTGTGTCCTTTCCCTCTGCACTGCGTCTGCCGAGGTGCTCTCTGCCTCTCGGAGCAGAAGGGCAAAGGACAATGTTTTCCACAGCAGGGTAGAAATGGCATTGCTAGCAGGAAAGCTAGATGCCTTGGAACTGTCCCCTTAGCCCTTGCCACTCACTTCAGGCTCGTACGCTGAGCAGAACAGCCTGCTGTTCTGAAGCTTCGCTGGCTGCCGTTCGTGCCCAGACGCGATTTCCTTCCCAAGGAGGCGAAGCGCCGTCTACTTCTCGCAGCGAGCACGCTGCTCCTGGCTTTCGCTTCTGCCGCAACGAGCTCGCTACGAGCACTTTTCTTCTCAACCCTCTAGACCATTGCGTTCTGCTTTTCTTGTCTCGTGAATGGAGACGGAAAGCTTCTCGGCTACAATCTCGCCTAGAACAACTGCGGCTACACATTAAGCTCGCCCGGAACGCCCTGCTGAAACTTGCCTTCTGGCACCACATTCGCGGGGCAGCCGTCTTTCTTCGGCCACCTGCCAAGTGGCCCCATATCGCCGCGCTCGTTGCACTCCGCTTGTCAGATTGGCTTCCCGTGGCGCTGATTTCAGCCTGGCCAAATACTAGCGCCGCGGAGAGCTGTCTCGCAGACAATCATGTTCCAGCATAGAAATTTGTCCTGCAATGTTCCCCCCTCTTTTCCCTCATTGTGCTGCTCTGATGAATGCCTTGAGCATGGAACGACTTAAGCCAGCAAGTATTCCTCGCCGGCCACCTCTCGCTGTGCAAGATGTATGCCGTGGACCCTTGGAACGCTGCCAAGCAAAAAGCAGAGCAGTGACCATAAAAGCGAGGAGAGAGCATGCACGAAGCACACTAGTTCTGTCTAGTGCTTTCCGTGCAGAGAGGCGGCAAAGCTGAATGCCGTGCCAGAGCTTCACTTCTCGCTGGAGCACAGGAAGGCAAGAATGAAGAGGCAGAACACAGCCTTGGTTTCAGCAGCCTCCGGGACTGCAAAAGTTCAGCAATAGCTCTGTCAAAGCAGAACTCGGCTGAGAATGCTCTCGCAGCTTGGGAAAGTTAGGCGCAGCTGTTGACCAGCTCTGCCCGTGGCCACAGGCTGCTTCTTCCACCTTCACTGTGGCAGAGCTTTTGCGGAACAGAGACGGCATTCTTCAAGGGCGTGTTCTCCAAGGTGCTGTGAAACAGAGCCTAGCACGCTGTCTCGCTGATCCTGGCTTTCGGCAAGCAGGCGTGCCAGACCGCCGACATTCTGCACTCTGGCAGCCTAGTTGCCAGCTTTCGGCAGCTGCTGTCCTAGCAAGGAAGCTCAGGGAGTCAAAGCCAGTGCCGGGCGGCACCTTTCTGCTTTGCCCGCCTAAGCGGCGCCACGCTCCCTCGGATACTGTGTCCTTTCCCTCTGCACTGCGTCTGCCGAGGTGCTCTCTGCCTCTCGGAGCAGAAGGGCATAGGACAATGTTATCCACAGCAGGGTAGAAATGGCATTGCTAGCAGGAAAGCTAGATGCCTTGGAACTGTCCCCTTAGCCCTTGCCACTCACTTCAGGCTCGTACGCTGAGCAGAACAGCTTGCTGTTCTGAAGCTTCGCTGGCTGCCGTTCGTGCCCAGACGCGATTTCCTTCCCAAGGAGGCGAAGCGCCGTCTACTTCTCGCAGCGAGCACGCTGCTCCTGGCTTTCGCTTCTGCCGCAACGAGCTCGCTACGAGCACTTTTCTTCTCAACCCTCTAGACCATTGCGTTCTGCTTTTCTTGTCTCGTGAATGGAGACGGAAAGCTTCTCGGCTACAATCTCGCCTAGAACAACTGCGGCTACACATTAAGCTCGCCCGGAACGCCCTGCTGAAACTTGCCTTCTGGCACCACATTCGCGGGGCAGCCGTCTTTCTTCGGCCACCTGCCAAGTGGCCCCATATCGCCGCGCTCGTTGCACTCCGCTTGTCAGATTGGCTTCCCGTGGCGCTGATTGCAGCCTGGCCAAATACTAGCGCCGCGGAGAGCTGTCTCGCAGACAATCATGTTCCAGCATAGAAATTTGTCCTGCAATGTTCCCCCCTCTTTTCCCTCATTGTGCTGCTCTGATGAATGCCTTGAGCATGGAACGACTTAAGCCAGCAAGTATTCCTCGCCGGCCACCTCTCGCTGTGCAAGATGTATGCCGTGGACCCTTGGAACGCTGCCAAGCAAAAAGCAGAGCAGTGACCATAAAAGCGAGGAGAGAGCATGCACGAAGCACACTAGTTCTGTCTAGTGCTTTCCGTGCAGAGAGGCGGCAAAGCTGAATGCCGTGCCAGAGCTTCACTTCTCGCTGGAGCACAGGAAGGCAAGAATGAAGAGGCAGAACACAGCCTTGGTTTCAGCAGCCTCCGGGACTGCAAAAGTTCAGCAATAGCTCTGTCAAAGCAGAACTCGGCTGAGAATGCTCTCGCAGCTTGGGAAAGTTAGGCGCAGCTGTTGACCAGCTCTGCCCGTGGCCACAGGCTGCTTCTTCCACCTTCACTGTGGCAGAGCTTTTGCGGAACAGAGACGGCATTCTTCAAGGGCGTGTTCTCCAAGGTGCTGTGAAACAGAGCCTAGCACGCTGTCTCGCTGATCCTGGCTTTCGGCAAGCAGGCGTGCCAGACCGCCTACATTCTGCACTCTGGCAGCCTAGTTGCCAGCTTTCGGCAGCTGCTGTCCTAGCAAGGAAGCTCAGGGAGTCAAAGCCAGTGCCGGGCGGCACCTTTCTGCTTTGCCCGCCTAAGCGGCGCCACGCTCCCTCGGATACTGTGTCCTTTCCCTCTGCACTGCGTCTGCCGAGGTGCTCTCTGCCTCTCGGAGCAGAAGGGCAAAGGACAATGTTTTCCACAGCAGGGTAGAAATGGCATTGCTAGCAGGAAAGCTAGATGCCTTGGAACTGTCCCCTTAGCCCTTGCCACTCACTTCAGGCTCGTACGCTGAGCAGAACAGCCTGCTGTTCTGAAGCTTCGCTGGCTGCCGTTCGTGCCCAGACGCGATTTCCTTCCCAAGGAGGCGAAGCGCCGTCTACTTCTCGCAGCGAGCACGCTGCTCCTGGCTTTCGCTTCTGCCGCAACGAGCTCGCTACGAGCACTTTTCTTCTCAACCCTCTAGACCATTGCGTTCTGCTTTTCTTGTCTCGTGAATGGAGACGGAAAGCTTCTCGGCTACAATCTCGCCTAGAACAACTGCGGCTACACATTAAGCTCGCCCGGAACGCCCTGCTGAAACTTGCCTTCTGGCACCACATTCGCGGGGCAGCCGTCTTTCTTCGGCCACCTGCCAAGTGGCCCCATATCGCCGCGCTCGTTGCACTCCGCTTGTCAGATTGGCTTCCCGTGGCGCTGATTTCAGCCTGGCCAAATACTAGCGCCGCGGAGAGCTGTCTCGCAGACAATCATGTTCCAGCATAGAAATTTGTCCTGCAATGTTCCCCCCTCTTTTCCCGCATTGTGCTGCTCTGATGAATGCCTTGAGCATGGAACGACTTAAGCCAGCAAGTATTCCTCGCCGGCCACCTCTCGCTGTGCAAGAGGTATGCCGTGGACCCTTGGAACGCTGCCAAGCAAAAAGCAGAGCAGTGACCATAAAAGCGAGGAGAGAGCATGCACGAAGCACACTAGTTCTGTCTAGTGCTTTCCGTGCAGAGAGGCGGCAAAGCTGAATGCCGTGCCAGAGCTTCACTTCTCGCTGGAGCACAGGAAGGCAAGAATGAAGAGGCAGAACACAGCCTTGGTTTCAGCAGCCTCCGGGGCTGCAAAAGTTCAGCAATAGCTCTGTCAAAGCAGAACTCGGCTGAGAATGCTCTCGCAGCTTGGGAAAGTTAGGCGCAGCTGTTGACCAGCTCTGCCCGTGGCCACAGGCTGCTTCTTCCACCTTCACTGTGGCAGAGCTTTTGCGGAACAGAGACGGCATTCTTCAAGGGCGTGTTCTCCAAGGTGCTGTGAAACAGAGCCTAGCACGCTGTCTCGCTGATCCTGGCTTTCGGCAAGCAGGCGTGCCAGACCGCCTACATTCTGCACTCTGGCAGCCTAGTTGCCAGCTTTCGGCAGCTGCTGTCCTAGCAAGGAAGCTCAGGGAGTCAAAGCCAGTGCCGGGCGGCACCTTTCTGCTTTGCCCGCCTAAGCAGCGCCACGCTCCCTCGGATACTGTGTCCTTTCCCTCTGCACTGCGTCTGCCGAGGTGCTCTCTGCCTCTCGGAGCAGAAGGGCAAAGGACAATGTTTTCCACAGCAGGGTAGAAATGGCATTGCTAGCAGGAAAGCTAGATGCCTTGGAACTGTCCCCTTAGCCCTTGCCACTCACTTCAGGCTCGTACGCTGAGCAGAACAGCCTGCTGTTCTGAAGCTTCGCTGGCTGCCGTTCGTGCCCAGACGCCATTTCCTTCCCAAGGAGGCGAAGCGCCGTCTACTTCTCGCAGCGAGCACGCTGCTCCTGGCTTTCGCTTCTGCCGCAACGAGCTCGCTACGAGCACTTTTCTTCTCAACCCTCTAGACCATTGCTTTCTGCTTTTCTTGTCTCGTGAATGGAGACGGAAAGCTTCTCGGCTACAATCTCGCCTAGAACAACTGCGGCTACACATTAAGCTCGCCCGGAACGCCCTGCTGAAACTTGCCTTCTGGCACCACATTCGCGGGGCAGCCGTCTTTCTTCGGCCACCTGCCAAGTGGCCCCATATCGCCGCGCTCGTTGCACTCCGCTTGTCAGATTGGCTTCCCGTGGCGCTGATTTCAGCCTGGCCAAATACTAGCGCTGCGGAGAGCTGTCTCGCAGACAATCATGTTCCAGCATAGAAATTTGTCCTGCAATGTTCCCCCCTCTTTTCCCTCATTGTGCTGCTCTGATGAATGCCTTGAGCATGGAACGACTTAAGCCAGCAAGTATTCCTCGCCGGCCACCTCTCGCTGTGCAAGAGGTATGCCGTGGAGCCTTGGAACGCTGCCAAGCAAAAAGCAGAGCAGTGACCATAAAAGCGAGGAGAGAGCATGCACGAAGCACACTAGTTCTGTCTAGTGCTTTCCGTGCAGAGAGGCGGCAAAGCTGAATGCCGTGCCAGAGCTTCACTTCTCGCTGGAGCACAGGAAGGCAAGAATGAAGAGGCAGAACACAGCCTTGGTTTCAGCAGCCTCCGGGGCTGCAAAAGTTCAGCAATAGCTCTGTCAAAGCAGAACTCGGCTGAGAATGCTCTCGCAGCTTGGGAAAGTTAGGCGCAGCTGTTGACCAGCTCTGCCCGTGGCCACAGGCTGCTTCTTCCACCTTCACTGTGGCAGAGCTTTTGCGGAACAGAGACGGCATTCTTCAAGGGCGTGTTCTCCAAGGTGCTGTGAAACAGAGCCTAGCACGCTGTCTCGCTGATCCTGGCTTTCGGCAAGCAGGCGTGCCAGACCGCCTACATTCTGCACTCTGGCAGCCTAGTTGCCAGCTTTCGGCAGCTGCTGTCCTAGCAAGGAAGCTCAGGGAGTCAAAGCCAGTGCCGGGCGGCACCTTTCTGCTTTGCCCGCCTAAGCGGCGCCACGCTCCCTCGGATACTGTGTCCTTTCCCTCTGCACTGCGTCTGCCGAGGTGCTCTCTGTCTCTCGGAGCATAAGGGCATAGGACAATGTTATCCACAGCAGGGTAGAAATGGCATTGCTAGCAGGAAAGCTAGATGCCTTGGAACTGTCCCCTTAGCCCTTGCCACTCACTTCAGGCTCGTACGCTGAGCAGAACAGCTTGCTGTTCTGAAGCTTCGCTGGCTGCCGTTCGTGCCCAGACGCGATTTCCTTCCCAAGGAGGCGAAGCGCCGTCTACTTCTCGCAGCGAGCACGCTGCTCCTGGCTTTCGCTTCTGCCGCAACGAGCTCGCTACGAGCACTTTTCTTCTCAACCCTCTAGACCATTGCGTTCTGCTTTTCTTGTCTCGTGAATGGAGACGGAAAGCTTCTCGGCTACAATCTCGCCTAGAACAACTGCGGCTACACATTAAGCTCGCCCGGAACGCCCTGCTGAAACTTGCCTTCTGGCACCACATTCGCGGGGCAGCCGTCTTTCTTCGGCCACCTGCCAAGTGGCCCCATATCGCCGCGCTCGTTGCACTCCGCTTGTCAGATTGGCTTCCCGTGGCGCTGATTGCAGCCTGGCCAAATACTAGCGCTGCGGAGAGCTGTCTCGCAGACAATCATGTTCCAGCATAGAAATTTGTCCTGCAATGTTCCCCCCTCTTTTCCCTCATTGTGCTGCTCTGATGAATGCCTTGAGCATGGAACGACTTAAGCCAGCAAGTATTCCTCGCCGGCCACCTCTCGCTGTGCAAGATGTATGCCGTGGACCCTTGGAACGCTGCCAAGCAAAAAGCAGAGCAGTGACCATAAAAGCGAGGAGAGAGCATGCACGAAGCACACTAGTTCTGTCTAGTGCTTTCCGTGCAGAGAGGCGGCAAAGCTGAATGCCGTGCCAGAGCTTCACTTCTCGCTGGAGCACAGGAAGGCAAGAATGAAGAGGCAGAACACAGCCTTGGTTTCAGCAGCCTCCGGGGCTGCAAAAGTTCAGCAATAGCTCTGTCAAAGCAGAACTCGGCTGAGAATGCTCTCGCAGCTTGGGAAAGTTAGGCGCAGCTGTTGACCAGCTCTGCCCGTGGCCACAGGCTGCTTCTTCCACCTTCACTGTGGCAGAGCTTTTGCGGAACAGAGAGGGCATTCTTCAAGGGCGTGTTCTCCAAGGTGCTGTGAAACAGAGCCTAGCACGCTGTCTCGCTGATCCTGGCTTTCGGCAAGCAGGCGTGCCAGACCGCCTACATTCTGCACTCTGGCAGCCTAGTTGCCAGCTTTCGGCAGCTGCTGTCCTAGCAAGGAAGCTCAGGGAGTCAAAGCCAGTGCCGGGCGGCACCTTTCTGCTTTGCCCGCCTAAGCGGCGCCACGCTCCCTCGGATACTGTGTCCTTTCCCTCTGCACTGCGTCTGCCGAGGTGCTCTCTGCCTCTCGGAGCAGAAGGGCAAAGGACAATGTTTTCCACAGCAGGGTAGAAATGGCATTGCTAGCAGGAAAGCTAGATGCCTTGGAACTGTCCCCTTAGCCCTTGCCACTCACTTCAGGCTCGTACGCTGAGCAGAACAGCCTGCTGTTCTGAAGCTTCGCTGGCTGGCGTTCGTGCCCAGACGCGATTTCCTTCCCAAGGAGGCGAAGCGCCGTCTACTTCTCGCAGCGAGCACGCTGCTCCTGGCTTTCGCTTCTGCCGCAACGAGCTCGCTACGAGCACTTTTCTTCTCAACCCTCTAGACCATTGCTTTCTGCTTTTCTTGTCTCGTGAATGGAGACGGAAAGCTTCTCGGCTACAATCTCGCCTAGAACAACTGCGGCTACACATTAAGCTCGCCCGGAACGCCCTGCTGAAACTTGCCTTCTGGCACCCCATTCGCGGGGCAGCCGTCTTTCTTCGGCCACCTGCCAAGTGGCCCCATATCGCCGTGCTCGTTGCACTCCGCTTGTCAGATTGGCTTCCCGTGGCGCTGATTTCAGCCTGGCCAAATACTAGCGCCGCGGAGAGCTGTCTCGCAGACAATCATGTTCCAGCATAGAAATTTGTCCTGCAATGTTCCCCCCTCTTTTCCCGCATTGTGCTGCTCTGATGAATGCCTTGAGCATGGAACGACTTAAGCCAGCAAGTATTCCTCGCCGGCCACCTCTCGCTGTGCAAGATGTATGCCGTGGACCCTTGGAACGCTGCCAAGCAAAAAGCAGAGCAGTGACCATAAAAGCGAGGAGAGAGCATGCACGAAGCACACTAGTTCTGTCTAGTGCTTTCCGTGCAGAGAGGCGGCAAAGCTGAATGCCGTGCCAGAGCTTCACTTCTCGCTGGAGCACAGGAAGGCAAGAATGAAGAGGCAGAACACAGCCTTGGTTTCAGCAGCCTCCGGGGCTGCAAAAGTTCAGCAATAGCTCTGTCAAAGCAGAACTCGGCTGAGAATGCTCTCGCAGCTTGGGAAAGTTAGGCGCAGCTGTTGACCAGCTCTGCCCGTGGCCACAGGCTGCTTCTTCCACCTTCACTGTGGCAGAGCTTTTGCGGAACAGAGACGGCATTCTTCAAGGGCGTGTTCTCCAAGGTGCTGTGAAACAGAGCCTAGCACGCTGTCTCGCTGATCCTGGCTTTCGGCAAGCAGGCGTGCCAGACCGCCTACATTCTGCACTCTGGCAGCCTAGTTGCCAGCTTTCGGCAGCTGCTGTCCTAGCAAGGAAGCTCAGGGAGTCAAAGCCAGTGCCGGGCGGCACCTTTCTGCTTTGCCCGCCTAAGCAGCGCCACGCTCCCTCGGATACTGTGTCCTTTCCCTCTGCACTGCGTCTGCCGAGGTGCTCTCTGCCTCTCGGAGCAGAAGGGCAAAGGACAATGTTTTCCACAGCAGGGTAGAAATGGCATTGCTAGCAGGAAAGCTAGATGCCTTGGAACTGTCCCCTTAGCCCTTGCCACTCACTTCAGGCTCGTACGCTGAGCAGAACAGCCTGCTGTTCTGAAGCTTCGCTGGCTGCCGTTCGTGCCCAGACGCCATTTCCTTCCCAAGGAGGCGAAGCGCCGTCTACTTCTCGCAGCGAGCACGCTGCTCCTGGCTTTCGCTTCTGCCGCAACGAGCTCGCTACGAGCACTTTTCTTCTCAACCCTCTAGACCATTGCTTTCTGCTTTTCTTGTCTCGTGAATGGAGACGGAAAGCTTCTCGGCTACAATCTCGCCTAGAACAACTGCGGCTACACATTAAGCTCGCCCGGAACGCCCTGCTGAAACTTGCCTTCTGGCACCACATTCGCGGGGCAGCCGTCTTTCTTCGGCCACCTGCCAAGTGGCCCCATATCGCCGCGCTCGTTGCACTCCGCTTGTCAGATTGGCTTCCCGTGGCGCTGATTTCAGCCTGGCCAAATACTAGCGCCGCGGAGAGCTGTCTCGCAGACAATCATGTTCCAGCATAGAAATTTGTCCTGCAATGTTCCCCCCTCTTTTCCCTCATTGTGCTGCTCTGATGAATGCCTTGAGCATGGAACGACTTAAGCCAGCAAGTATTCCTCGCCGGCCACCTCTCGCTGTGCAAGAGGTATGCCGTGGACCCTTGGAACGCTGCCAAGCAAAAAGCAGAGCAGTGACCATAAAAGCGAGGAGAGAGCATGCACGAAGCACACTAGTTCTGTCTAGTGCTTTCCGTGCAGAGAGGCGGCAAAGCTGAATGCCGTGCCAGAGCTTCACTTCTCGCTGGAGCACAGGAAGGCAAGAATGAAGAGGCAGAACACAGCCTTGGTTTCAGCAGCCTCCGGGGCTGCAAAAGTTCAGCAATAGCTCTGTCAAAGCAGAACTCGGCTGAGAATGCTCTCGCAGCTTGGGAAAGTTAGGCGCAGCTGTTGACCAGCTCTGCCCGTGGCCACAGGCTGCTTCTTCCACCTTCACTGTGGCAGAGCTTTTGCGGAGCAGAGACGGCATTCTTCAAGGGCGTGTTCTCCAAGGTGCTGTGAAACAGAGCCTAGCACGCTGTCTCGCTGATCCTGGCTTTCGGCAAGCAGGCGTGCCAGACCGCCTACATTCTGCACTCTGGCAGCCTAGTTGCCAGCTTTCGGCAGCTGCTGTCCTAGCAAGGAAGCTCAGGGAGTCAAAGCCAGTGCCGGGCGGCACCTTTCTGCTTTGCCCGCCTAAGCGGCGCCACGCTCCCTCGGATACTGTGTCCTTTCCCTCTGCACTGCGTCTGCCGAGGTGCTCTCTGTCTCTCGGAGCATAAGGGCATAGGACAATGTTATCCACAGCAGGGTAGAAATGGCATTGCTAGCAGGAAAGCTAGATGCCTTGGAACTGTCCCCTTAGCCCTTGCCACTCACTTCAGGCTCGTACGCTGAGCAGAACAGCTTGCTGTTCTGAAGCTTCGCTGGCTGCCGTTCGTGCCCAGACGCGATTTCCTTCCCAAGGAGGCGAAGCGCCGTCTACTTCTCGCAGCGAGCACGCTGCTCCTGGCTTTCGCTTCTGCCGCAACGAGCTCGCTACGAGCACTTTTCTTCTCAACCCTCTAGACCATTGCTTTCTGCTTTTCTTGTCTCGTGAATGGAGACGGAAAGCTTCTCGGCTACAATCTCGCCTAGAACAACTGCGGCTACACATTAAGCTCGCCCGGAACGCCCTGCTGAAACTTGCCTTCTGGCACCACATTCGCGGGGCAGCCGTCTTTCTTCGGCCACCTGCCAAGTGGCCCCATATCGCCGCGCTCGTTGCACTCCGCTTGTCAGATTGGCTTCCCGTGGCGCTGATTTCAGCCTGGCCAAATACTAGCGCCGCGGAGAGCTGTCTCGCAGACAATCATGTTCCAGCATAGAAATTTGTCCTGCAATGTTCCCCCCTCTTTTCCCTCATTGTGCTGCTCTGATGAATGCCTTGAGCATGGAACGACTTAAGCCAGCAAGTATTCCTCGCCGGCCACCTCTCGCTGTGCAAGATGTATGCCGTGGACCCTTGGAAGGCTGCCAAGCAAAAAGCAGAGCAGTGACCATAAAAGCGAGGAGAGAGCATGCACGAAGCACACTAGTTCTGTCTAGTGCTTTCCGTGCAGAGAGGCGGCAAAGCTGAATGCCGTGCCAGAGCTTCACTTCTCGCTGGAGCACAGGAAGGCAAGAATGAAGAGGCAGAACACAGCCTTGGTTTCAGCAGCCTCCGGGGCTGCAAAAGTTCAGCAATAGCTCTGTCAAAGCAGAACTCGGCTGAGAATGCTCTCGCAGCTTGGGAAAGTTAGGCGCAGCTGTTGACCAGCTCTGCCCGTGGCCACAGGCTGCTTCTTCCACCTTCACTGTGGCAGAGCTTTTGCGGAACAGAGAGGGCATTCTTCAAGGGCGTGTTCTCCAAGGTGCTGTGAAACAGAGCCTAGCACGCTGTCTCGCTGATCCTGGCTTTCGGCAAGCAGGCGTGCCAGACCGCCTACATTCTGCACTCTGGCAGCCTAGTTGCCAGCTTTCGGCAGCTGCTGTCCTAGCAAGGAAGCTCAGGGAGTCAAAGCCAGTGCCGGGCGGCACCTTTCTGCTTTGCCCGCCTAAGCGGCGCCACGCTCCCTCGGATACTGTGTCCTTTCCCTCTGCACTGCGTCTGCCGAGGTGCTCTCTGCCTCTCGGAGCAGAAGGGCAAAGGACAATGTTTTCCACAGCAGGGTAGAAATGGCATTGCTAGCAGGAAAGCTAGATGCCTTGGAACTGTCCCCTTAGCCCTTGCCACTCACTTCAGGCTCGTACGCTGAGCAGAACAGCCTGCTGTTCTGAAGCTTCGCTGGCTGGCGTTCGTGCCCAGACGCGATTTCCTTCCCAAGGAGGCGAAGCGCCGTCTACTTCTCGCAGCGAGCACGCTGCTCCTGGCTTTCGCTTCTGCCGCAACGAGCTCGCTACGAGCACTTTTCTTCTCAACCCTCTAGACCATTGCTTTCTGCTTTTCTTGTCTCGTGAATGGAGACGGAAAGCTTCTCGGCTACAATCTCGCCTAGAACAACTGCGGCTACACATTAAGCTCGCCCGGAACGCCCTGCTGAAACTTGCCTTCTGGCACCCCATTCGCGGGGCAGCCATCTTTCTTCGGCCACCTGCCAAGTGGCCCCATATCGCCGCGCTCGTTGCACTCCGCTTGTCAGATTGGCTTCCCGTGGCGCTGATTTCAGCCTGGCCAAATACTCGCGCTGCGAAGAGCTGTCTCGCAGACAATCATGATCCAGCATAGAAATTTGTCCTGCAATGTTCCCCCCTCTTTTCCCGCATTGTGCTGCTCTGATGAATGCCTTGAGCATGGAACGACTTAAGCCAGCAAGTATTCCTCGCCGGCCACCTCTCGCTGTGCAAGATGTATGCCGTGGACCCTTGGAAGGCTGCCAAGCAAAAAGCAGAGCAGTGACCATAAAAGCGAGGAGAGAGCATGCACGAAGCACACTAGTTCTGTCTAGTGCTTTCCGTGCAGAGAGGCGGCAAAGCTGAATGCCGTGCCAGAGCTTCACTTCTCGCTGGAGCACAGGAAGGCAAGAATGAAGAGGCAGAACACAGCCTTGGTTTCAGCAGCCTCCGGGGCTGCAAAAGTTCAGCAATAGCTCTGTCAAAGCAGAACTCGGCTGAGAATGCTCTCGCAGCTTGGGAAAGTTAGGCGCAGCTGTTGACCAGCTCTGCCCGTGGCCACAGGCTGCTTCTTCCACCTTCACTGTGGCAGAGCTTTTGCGGAACAGAGAGGGCATTCTTCAAGGGCGTGTTCTCCAAGGTGCTGTGAAACAGAGCCTAGCACGCTGTCTCGCTGATCCTGGCTTTCGGCAAGCAGGCGTGCCAGACCGCCTACATTCTGCACTCTGGCAGCCTAGTTGCCAGCTTTCGGCAGCTGCTGTCCTAGCAAGGAAGCTCAGGGAGTCAAAGCCAGTGCCGGGCGGCACCTTTCTGCTTTGCCCGCCTAAGCGGCGCCACGCTCCCTCGGATACTGTGTCCTTTCCCTCTGCACTGCGTCTGCCGAGGTGCTCTGTGCCTCTCGGAGCAGAAGGGCAAAGGACAATGTTTTCCACAGCAGGGTAGAAATGGCATTGCTAGCAGGAAAGCTAGATGCCTTGGAACTGTCCCCTTAGCCCTTGCCACTCACTTCAGGCTCGTACGCTGAGCAGAACAGCCTGCTGTTCTGAAGCTTCGCTGGCTGCCGTTCGTGCCCAGACGCGATTTCCTTCCCAAGGAGGCGAAGCGCCGTCTACTTCTCGCAGCGAGCACGCTGCTCCTGGCTTTCGCTTCTGCCGCAACGAGCTCGCTACGAGCACTTTTCTTCTCAACCCTCTAGACCATTGCGTTCTGCTTTTCTTGTCTCGTGAATGGAGACGGAAAGCTTCTCGGCTACAATCTCGCCTAGAACAACTGCGGCTACACATTAAGCTCGCCCGGAACGCCCTGCTGAAACTTGCCTTCTGGCACCCCATTCGCGGGGCAGCCGTCTTTCTTCGGCCACCTGCCAAGTGGCCCCATATCGCCGCGCTCGTTGCACTCCGCTTGTCAGATTGGCTTCCCGTGGCGCTGATTTCAGCCTGGCCAAATACTCGCGCTGCGGAGAGCTGTCTCGCAGACAATCATGTTCCAGCATAGAAATTTGTCCTGCAATGTTCCCCCCTCTTTTCCCTCATTGTGCTGCTCTGATGAATGCCTTGAGCATGGAACGACTTAAGCCAGCAAGTATTCCTCGCCGGCCACCTCTCGCTGTGCAAGAGGTATGCCGTGGAGCCTTGGAACGCTGCCAAGCAAAAAGCAGAGCAGTGACCATAAAAGCGAGGAGAGAGCATGCACGAAGCACACTAGTTCTGTCTAGTGCTTTCCGTGCAGAGAGGCGGCAAAGCTGAATGCCGTGCCAGAGCTTCACTTCTCGCTGGAGCACAGGAAGGCAAGAATGAAGAGGCAGAACACAGCCTTGGTTTCAGCAGCCTCCGGGACTGCAAAAGTTCAGCAATAGCTCTGTCAAAGCAGAACTCGGCTGAGAATGCTCTCGCAGCTTGGGAAAGTTAGGCGCAGCTGTTGACCAGCTCTGCCCGTGGCCACAGGCTGCTTCTTCCACCTTCACTGTGGCAGAGCTTTTGCGGAACAGAGACGGCATTCTTCAAGGGCGTGTTCTCCAAGGTGCTGTGAAACAGAGCCTAGCACGCTGTCTCGCTGATCCTGGCTTTCGGCAAGCAGGCGTGCCAGACCGCCGACATTCTGCACTCTGGCAGCCTAGTTGCCAGCTTTCGGCAGCTGCTGTCCTAGCAAGGAAGCTCAGGGAGTCAAAGCCAGTGCCGGGCGGCACCTTTCTGCTTTGCCCGCCTAAGCAGCGCCACGCTCCCTCGGATACTGTGTCCTTTCCCTCTGCACTGCGTCTGCCGAGGTGCTCTCTGCCTCTCGGAGCAGAAGGGCAAAGGACAATGTTTTCCACAGCAGGGTAGAAATGGCATTGCTAGCAGGAAAGCTAGATGCCTTGGAACTGTCCCCTTAGCCCTTGCCACTCACTTCAGGCTCGTACGCTGAGCAGAACAGCCTGCTGTTCTGAAGCTTCGCTGGCTGCCGTTCGTGCCCAGACGCCATTTCCTTCCCAAGGAGGCGAAGCGCCGTCTACTTCTCGCAGCGAGCACGCTGCTCCTGGCTTTCGCTTCTGCCGCAACGAGCTCGCTACGAGCACTTTTCTTCTCAACCCTCTAGACCATTGCTTTCTGCTTTTCTTGTCTCGTGAATGGAGACGGAAAGCTTCTCGGCTACAATCTCGCCTAGAACAACTGCGGCTACACATTAAGCTCGCCCGGAACGCCCTGCTGAAACTTGCCTTCTGGCACCCCATTCGCGGGGCAGCCATCTTTCTTCGGCCACCTGCCAAGTGGCCCCATATCGCCGCGCTCGTTGCACTCCGCTTGTCAGATTGGCTTCCCGTGGCGCTGATTGCAGCCTGGCCAAATACTCGCGCTGCGGAGAGCTGTCTCGCAGACAATCATGATCCAGCATAGAAATTTGTCCTGCAATGTTCCCCCCTCTTTTCCCGCATTGTGCTGCTCTGATGAATGCCTTGAGCATGGAACGACTTAAGCCAGCAAGTATTCCTCGCCGGCCACCTCTCGCTGTGCAAGAGGTATGCCGTGGAGCCTTGGAACGCTGCCAAGCAAAAAGCAGAGCAGTGACCATAAAAGCGAGGAGAGAGCATGCACGAAGCACACTAGTTCTGTCTAGTGCTTTCCGTGCAGAGAGGCGGCAAAGCTGAATGCCGTGCCAGAGCTTCACTTCTCGCTGGAGCACAGGAAGGCAAGAATGAAGAGGCAGAACACAGCCTTGGTTTCAGCAGCCTCCGGGACTGCAAAAGTTCAGCAATAGCTCTGTCAAAGCAGAACTCGGCTGAGAATGCTCTCGCAGCTTGGGAAAGTTAGGCGCAGCTGTTGACCAGCTCTGCCCGTGGCCACAGGCTGCTTCTTCCACCTTCACTGTGGCAGAGCTTTTGCGGAGCAGAGACGGCATTCTTCAAGGGCGTGTTCTCCAAGGTGCTGTGAAACAGAGCCTAGCACGCTGTCTCGCTGATCCTGGCTTTCGGCAAGCAGGCGTGCCAGACCGCCTACATTCTGCACTCTGGCAGCCTAGTTGCCAGCTTTCAGCAGCTGCTGTCCTAGCAAGGAAGCTCAGGGAGTCAAAGCCAGTGCCGGGCGGCACCTTTCTGCTTTGCCCGCCTAAGCGGCGCCACGCTCCCTCGGATACTGTGTCCTTTCCCTCTGCACTGCGTCTGCCGAGGTGCTCTCTGCCTCTCGGAGCAGAAGGGCAAAGGACATTGTTTTCCACAGCAGGGTAGAAATGGCATTGCTAGCAGGAAAGCTAGATGCCTTGGAACTGTCCCCTTAGCCCTTGCCACTCACTTCAGGCTCGTACGCTGAGCAGAACAGCCTGCTGTTCTGAAGCTTCGCTGGCTGCCGTTCGTGCCCAGACGCCATTTCCTTCCCAAGGAGGCGAAGCGCCGTCTACTTCTCGCAGCGAGCACGCTGCTCCTGGCTTTCGCTTCTGCCGCAACGAGCTCGCTACGAGCACTTTTCTTCTCAACCCTCTAGACCATTGCGTTCTGCTTTTCTTGTCTCGTGAATGGAGACGGAAAGCTTCTCGGCTACAATCTCGCCTAGAACAACTGCGGCTACACATTAAGCTCGCCCGGAACGCCCTGCTGAAACTTGCCTTCTGGCACCACATTCGCGGGGCAGCCGTCTTTCTTCGGCCACCTGCCAAGTGGCCCCATATCGCCGCGCTCGTTGCACTCCGCTTGTCAGATTGGCTTCCCGTGGCGCTGATTTCAGCCTGGCCAAATACTAGCGCCGCGGAGAGCTGTCTCGCAGACAATCATGTTCCAGCATAGAAATTTGTCCTGCAATGTTCCCCCCTCTTTTCCCTCATTGTGCTGCTCTGATGAATGCCTTGAGCATGGAACGACTTAAGCCAGCAAGTATTCCTCGCCGGCCACCTCTCGCTGTGCAAGATGTATGCCGTGGACCCTTGGAACGCTGCCAAGCAAAAAGCAGAGCAGTGACCATAAAAGCGAGGAGAGAGCATGCACGAAGCACACTAGTTCTGTCTAGTGCTTTCCGTGCAGAGAGGCGGCAAAGCTGAATGCCGTGCCAGAGCTTCACTTCTCGCTGGAGCACAGGAAGGCAAGAATGAAGAGGCAGAACACAGCCTTGGTTTCAGCAGCCTCCGGGGCTGCAAAAGTTCAGCAATAGCTCTGTCAAAGCAGAACTCGGCTGAGAATGCTCTCGCAGCTTGGGAAAGTTAGGCGCAGCTGTTGACCAGCTCTGCCCGTGGCCACAGGCTGCTTCTTCCACCTTCACTGTGGCAGAGCTTTTGCGGAACAGAGAGGGCATTCTTCAAGGGCGTGTTCTCCAAGGTGCTGTGAAACAGAGCCTAGCACGCTGTCTCGCTGATCCTGGCTTTCGGCAAGCAGGCGTGCCAGACCGCCTACATTCTGCACTCTGGCAGCCTAGTTGCCAGCTTTCGGCAGCTGCTGTCCTAGCAAGGAAGCTCAGGGAGTCAAAGCCAGTGCCGGGCGGCACCTTTCTGCTTTGCCCGCCTAAGCGGCGCCACGCTCCCTCGGATACTGTGTCCTTTCCCTCTGCACTGCGTCTGCCGAGGTGCTCTCTGCCTCTCGGAGCAGAAGGGCAAAGGACAATGTTTTCCACAGCAGGGTAGAAATGGCATTGCTAGCAGGAAAGCTAGATGCCTTGGAACTGTCCCCTTAGCCCTTGCCACTCACTTCAGGCTCGTACGCTGAGCAGAACAGCCTGCTGTTCTGAAGCTTCGCTGGCTGCCGTTCGTGCCCAGACGCGATTTCCTTCCCAAGGAGGCGAAGCGCCGTCTACTTCTCGCAGCGAGCACGCTGCTCCTGGCTTTCGCTTCTGCCGCAACGAGCTCGCTACGAGCACTTTTCTTCTCAACCCTCTAGACCATTGCTTTCTGCTTTTCTTGTCTCGTGAATGGAGACGGAAAGCTTCTCGGCTACAATCTCGCCTAGAACAACTGCGGCTACACATTAAGCTCGCCCGGAACGCCCTGCTGAAACTTGCCTTCTGGCACCCCATTCGCGGGGCAGCCGTCTTTCTTCGGCCACCTGCCAAGTGGCCCCATATCGCCGTGCTCGTTGCACTCCGCTTGTCAGATTGGCTTCCCGTGGCGCTGATTTCAGCCTGGCCAAATACTAGCGCCGCGGAGAGCTGTCTCGCAGACAATCATGTTCCAGCATAGAAATTTGTCCTGCAATGTTCCCCCCTCTTTTCCCGCATTGTGCTGCTCTGATGAATGCCTTGAGCATGGAACGACTTAAGCCAGCAAGTATTCCTCGCCGGCCACCTCTCGCTGTGCAAGATGTATGCCGTGGACCCTTGGAACGCTGCCAAGCAAAAAGCAGAGCAGTGACCATAAAAGCGAGGAGAGAGCATGCACGAAGCACACTAGTTCTGTCTAGTGCTTTCCGTGCAGAGAGGCGGCAAAGCTGAATGCCGTGCCAGAGCTTCACTTCTCGCTGGAGCACAGGAAGGCAAGAATGAAGAGGCAGAACACAGCCTTGGTTTCAGCAGCCTCCGGGGCTGCAAAAGTTCAGCAATAGCTCTGTCAAAGCAGAACTCGGCTGAGAATGCTCTCGCAGCTTGGGAAAGTTAGGCGCAGCTGTTGACCAGCTCTGCCCGTGGCCACAGGCTGCTTCTTCCACCTTCACTGTGGCAGAGCTTTTGCGGAACAGAGACGGCATTCTTCAAGGGCGTGTTCTCCAAGGTGCTGTGAAACAGAGCCTAGCACGCTGTCTCGCTGATCCTGGCTTTCGGCAAGCAGGCGTGCCAGACCGCCTACATTCTGCACTCTGGCAGCCTAGTTGCCAGCTTTCGGCAGCTGCTGTCCTAGCAAGGAAGCTCAGGGAGTCAAAGCCAGTGCCGGGCGGCACCTTTCTGCTTTGCCCGCCTAAGCAGCGCCACGCTCCCTCGGATACTGTGTCCTTTCCCTCTGCACTGCGTCTGCCGAGGTGCTCTCTGCCTCTCGGAGCAGAAGGGCAAAGGACAATGTTTTCCACAGCAGGGTAGAAATGGCATTGCTAGCAGGAAAGCTAGATGCCTTGGAACTGTCCCCTTAGCCCTTGCCACTCACTTCAGGCTCGTACGCTGAGCAGAACAGCCTGCTGTTCTGAAGCTTCGCTGGCTGCCGTTCGTGCCCAGACGCGATTTCCTTCCCAAGGAGGCGAAGCGCCGTCTACTTCTCGCAGCGAGCACGCTGCTCCTGGCTTTCGCTTCTGCCGCAACGAGCTCGCTACGAGCACTTTTCTTCTCAACCCTCTAGACCATTGCTTTCTGCTTTTCTTGTCTCGTGAATGGAGACGGAAAGCTTCTCGGCTACAATCTCGCCTAGAACAA
Source organism: Cinclus cinclus (assembly GCF_963662255.1). NCBI lineage: Eukaryota > Metazoa > Chordata > Aves > Passeriformes > Cinclidae > Cinclus > Cinclus cinclus. The sequence goes on from NW_026912207.1 coordinate 65,053, forward strand.
CTGCGGCTACACATTAAGCTCGCCCGGAACGCCCTGCTGAAACTTGCCTTCTGGCACCACATTCGCGGGGCAGCCGTCTTTCTTCGGCCACCTGCCAAGTGGCCCCATATCGCCGCGCTCGTTGCACTCCGCTTGTCAGATTGGCTTCCCGTGGCGCTGATTTCAGCCTGGCCAAATACTAGCGCTGCGGAGAGCTGTCTCGCAGACAATCATGTTCCAGCATAGAAATTTGTCCTGCAATGTTCCCCCCTCTTTTCCCTCATTGTGCTGCTCTGATGAATGCCTTGAGCATGGAACGACTTAAGCCAGCAAGTATTCCTCGCCGGCCACCTCTCGCTGTGCAAGAGGTATGCCGTGGACCCTTGGAACGCTGCCAAGCAAAAAGCAGAGCAGTGACCATAAAAGCGAGGAGAGAGCATGCACGAAGCACACTAGTTCTGTCTAGTGCTTTCCGTGCAGAGAGGCGGCAAAGCTGAATGCCGTGCCAGAGCTTCACTTCTCGCTGGAGCACAGGAAGGCAAGAATGAAGAGGCAGAACACAGCCTTGGTTTCAGCAGCCTCCGGGACTGCAAAAGTTCAGCAATAGCTCTGTCAAAGCAGAACTCGGCTGAGAATGCTCTCGCAGCTTGGGAAAGTTAGGCGCAGCTGTTGACCAGCTCTGCCCGTGGCCACAGGCTGCTTCTTCCACCTTCACTGTGGCAGAGCTTTTGCGGAGCAGAGAGGGCATTCTTCAAGGGCGTGTTCTCCAAGGTGCTGTGAAACAGAGCCTAGCACGCTGTCTCGCTGATCCTGGCTTTCGGCAAGCAGGCGTGCCAGACCGCCTACATTCTGCACTCTGGCAGCCTAGTTGCCAGCTTTCGGCAGCTGCTGTCCTAGCAAGGAAGCTCAGGGAGTCAAAGCCAGTGCCGGGCGGCACCTTTCTGCTTTGCCCGCCTAAGCGGCGCCACGCTCCCTCGGATACTGTGTCCTTTCCCTCTGCACTGCGTCTGCCGAGGTGCTCTCTGTCTCTCGGAGCATAAGGGCATAGGACAATGTTATCCACAGCAGGGTAGAAATGGCATTGCTAGCAGGAAAGCTAGATGCCTTGGAACTGTCCCCTTAGCCCTTGCCACTCACTTCAGGCTCGTACGCTGAGCAGAACAGCTTGCTGTTCTGAAGCTTCGCTGGCTGCCGTTCGTGCCCAGACGCGATTTCCTTCCCAAGGAGGCGAAGCGCCGTCTACTTCTCGCAGCGAGCACGCTGCTCCTGGCTTTCGCTTCTGCCGCAACGAGCTCGCTACGAGCACTTTTCTTCTCAACCCTCTAGACCATTGCGTTCTGCTTTTCTTGTCTCGTGAATGGAGACGGAAAGCTTCTCGGCTACAATCTCGCCTAGAACAACTGCGGCTACACATTAAGCTCGCCCGGAACGCCCTGCTGAAACTTGCCTTCTGGCACCACATTCGCGGGGCAGCCGTCTTTCTTCGGCCACCTGCCAAGTGGCCCCATATCGCCGCGCTCGTTGCACTCCGCTTGTCAGATTGGCTTCCCGTGGCGCTGATTTCAGCCTGGCCAAATACTAGCGCCGCGGAGAGCTGTCTCGCAGACAATCATGTTCCAGCATAGAAATTTGTCCTGCAATGTTCCCCCCTCTTTTCCCTCATTGTGCTGCTCTGATGAATGCCTTGAGCATGGAACGACTTAAGCCAGCAAGTATTCCTCGCCGGCCACCTCTCGCTGTGCAAGATGTATGCCGTGGACCCTTGGAAGGCTGCCAAGCAAAAAGCAGAGCAGTGACCATAAAAGCGAGGAGAGAGCATGCACGAAGCACACTAGTTCTGTCTAGTGCTTTCCGTGCAGAGAGGCGGCAAAGCTGAATGCCGTGCCAGAGCTTCACTTCTCGCTGGAGCACAGGAAGGCAAGAATGAAGAGGCAGAACACAGCCTTGGTTTCAGCAGCCTCCGGGGCTGCAAAAGTTCAGCAATAGCTCTGTCAAAGCAGAACTCGGCTGAGAATGCTCTCGCAGCTTGGGAAAGTTAGGCGCAGCTGTTGACCAGCTCTGCCCGTGGCCACAGGCTGCTTCTTCCACCTTCACTGTGGCAGAGCTTTTGCGGAACAGAGAGGGCATTCTTCAAGGGCGTGTTCTCCAAGGTGCTGTGAAACAGAGCCTAGCACGCTGTCTCGCTGATCCTGGCTTTCGGCAAGCAGGCGTGCCAGACCGCCTACATTCTGCACTCTGGCAGCCTAGTTGCCAGCTTTCGGCAGCTGCTGTCCTAGCAAGGAAGCTCAGGGAGTCAAAGCCAGTGCCGGGCGGCACCTTTCTGCTTTGCCCGCCTAAGCGGCGCCACGCTCCCTCGGATACTGTGTCCTTTCCCTCTGCACTGCGTCTGCCGAGGTGCTCTCTGCCTCTCGGAGCAGAAGGGCAAAGGACAATGTTTTCCACAGCAGGTTAGAAATGGCATTGCTAGCAGGAAAGCTAGATGCCTTGGAACTGTCCCCTTAGCCCTTGCCACTCACTTCAGGCTCGTACGCTGAGCAGAACAGCCTGCTGTTCTGAAGCTTCGCTGGCTGGCGTTCGTGCCCAGACGCGATTTCCTTCCCAAGGAGGCGAAGCGCCGTCTACTTCTCGCAGCGAGCACGCTGCTCCTGGCTTTCGCTTCTGCCGCAACGAGCTCGCTACGAGCACTTTTCTTCTCAACCCTCTAGACCATTGCTTTCTGCTTTTCTTGTCTCGTGAATGGAGACGGAAAGCTTCTCGGCTACAATCTCGCCTAGAACAACTGCGGCTACACATTAAGCTCGCCCGGAACGCCCTGCTGAAACTTGCCTTCTGGCACCCCATTCGCGGGGCAGCCATCTTTCTTCGGCCACCTGCCAAGTGGCCCCATATCGCCGCGCTCGTTGCACTCCGCTTGTCAGATTGGCTTCCCGTGGCGCTGATTTCAGCCTGGCCAAATACTCGCGCTGCGAAGAGCTGTCTCGCAGACAATCATGATCCAGCATAGAAATTTGTCCTGCAATGTTCCCCCCTCTTTTCCCGCATTGTGCTGCTCTGATGAATGCCTTGAGCATGGAACGACTTAAGCCAGCAAGTATTCCTCGCCGGCCACCTCTCGCTGTGCAAGAGGTATGCCGTGGAGCCTTGGAAGGCTGCCAAGCAAAAAGCAGAGCAGTGACCATAAAAGCGAGGAGAGAGCATGCACGAAGCACACTAGTTCTGTCTAGTGCTTTCCGTGCAGAGAGGCGGCAAAGCTGAATGCCGTGCCAGAGCTTCACTTCTCGCTGGAGCACAGGAAGGCAAGAATGAAGAGGCAGAACACAGCCTTGGTTTCAGCAGCCTCCGGGACTGCAAAAGTTCAGCAATAGCTCTGTCAAAGCAGAACTCGGCTGAGAATGCTCTCGCAGCTTGGGAAAGTTAGGCGCAGCTGTTGACCAGCTCTGCCCGTGGCCACAGGCTGCTTCTTCCACCTTCACTGTGGCAGAGCTTTTGCGGAACAGAGACGGCATTCTTCAAGGGCGTGTTCTCCAAGGTGCTGTGAAACAGAGCCTAGCACGCTGTCTCGCTGATCCTGGCTTTCGGCAAGCAGGCGTGCCAGACCGCCGACATTCTGCACTCTGGCAGCCTAGTTGCCAGCTTTCGGCAGCTGCTGTCCTAGCAAGGAAGCTCAGGGAGTCAAAGCCAGTGCCGGGCGGCACCTTTCTGCTTTGCCCGCCTAAGCAGCGCCACGCTCCCTCGGATACTGTGTCCTTTCCCTCTGCACTGCGTCTGCCGAGGTGCTCTCTGCCTCTCGGAGCAGAAGGGCAAAGGACAATGTTTTCCACAGCAGGGTAGAAATGGCATTGCTAGCAGGAAAGCTAGATGCCTTGGAACTGTCCCCTTAGCCCTTGCCACTCACTTCAGGCTCGTACGCTGAGCAGAACAGCCTGCTGTTCTGAAGCTTCGCTGGCTGGCGTTCGTGCCCAGACGCGATTTCCTTCCCAAGGAGGCGAAGCGCCGTCTACTTCTCGCAGCGAGCACGCTGCTCCTGGCTTTCGCTTCTGCCGCAACGAGCTCGCTACGAGCACTTTTCTTCTCAACCCTCTAGACCATTGCTTTCTGCTTTTCTTGTCTCGTGAATGGAGACGGAAAGCTTCTCGGCTACAATCTCGCCTAGAACAACTGCGGCTACACATTAAGCTCGCCCGGAACGCCCTGCTGAAACTTGCCTTCTGGCACCCCATTCGCGGGGCAGCCATCTTTCTTCGGCCACCTGCCAAGTGGCCCCATATCGCCGCGCTCGTTGCACTCCGCTTGTCAGATTGGCTTCCCGTGGCGCTGATTGCAGCCTGGCCAAATACTCGCGCTGCGGAGAGCTGTCTCGCAGACAATCATGATCCAGCATAGAAATTTGTCCTGCAATGTTCCCCCCTCTTTTCCCGCATTGTGCTGCTCTGATGAATGCCTTGAGCATGGAACGACTTAAGCCAGCAAGTATTCCTCGCCGGCCACCTCTCGCTGTGCAAGAGGTATGCCGTGGACCCTTGGAACGCTGCCAAGCAAAAAGCAGAGCAGTGACCATAAAAGCGAGGAGAGAGCATGCACGAAGCACACTAGTTCTGTCTAGTGCTTTCCGTGCAGAGAGGCGGCAAAGCTGAATGCCGTGCCAGAGCTTCACTTCTCGCTGGAGCACAGGAAGGCAAGAATGAAGAGGCAGAACACAGCCTTGGTTTCAGCAGCCTCCGGGACTGCAAAAGTTCAGCAATAGCTCTGTCAAAGCAGAACTCGGCTGAGAATGCTCTCGCAGCTTGGGAAAGTTAGGCGCAGCTGTTGACCAGCTCTGCCCGTGGCCACAGGCTGCTTCTTCCACCTTCACTGTGGCAGAGCTTTTGCGGAGCAGAGACGGCATTCTTCAAGGGCGTGTTCTCCAAGGTGCTGTGAAACAGAGCCTAGCACGCTGTCTCGCTGATCCTGGCTTTCGGCAAGCAGGCGTGCCAGACCGCCTACATTCTGCACTCTGGCAGCCTAGTTGCCAGCTTTCAGCAGCTGCTGTCCTAGCAAGGAAGCTCAGGGAGTCAAAGCCAGTGCCGGGCGGCACCTTTCTGCTTTGCCCGCCTAAGCGGCGCCACGCTCCCTCGGATACTGTGTCCTTTCCCTCTGCACTGCGTCTGCCGAGGTGCTCTCTGCCTCTCGGAGCAGAAGGGCAAAGGACATTGTTTTCCACAGCAGGGTAGAAATGGCATTGCTAGCAGGAAAGCTAGATGCCTTGGAACTGTCCCCTTAGCCCTTGCCACTCACTTCAGGCTCGTACGCTGAGCAGAACAGCCTGCTGTTCTGAAGCTTCGCTGGCTGGCGTTCGTGCCCAGACGCGATTTCCTTCCCAAGGAGGCGAAGCGCCGTCTACTTCTCGCAGCGAGCACGCTGCTCCTGGCTTTCGCTTCTGCCGCAACGAGCTCGCTACGAGCACTTTTCTTCTCAACCCTCTAGACCATTGCGTTCTGCTTTTCTTGTCTCGTGAATGGAGACGGAAAGCTTCTCGGCTACAATCTCGCCTAGAACAACTGCGGCTACACATTAAGCTCGCCCGGAACGCCCTGCTGAAACTTGCCTTCTGGCACCCCATTCGCGGGGCAGCCATCTTTCTTCGGCCACCTGCCAAGTGGCCCCATATCGCCGCGCTCGTTGCACTCCGCTTGTCAGATTGGCTTCCCGTGGCGCTGATTGCAGCCTGGCCAAATACTCGCGCTGCGGAGAGCTGTCTCGCAGACAATCATGATCCAGCATAGAAATTTGTCCTGCAATGTTCCCCCCTCTTTTCCCGCATTGTGCTGCTCTGATGAATGCCTTGAGCATGGAACGACTTAAGCCAGCAAGTATTCCTCGCCGGCCACCTCTCGCTGTGCAAGAGGTATGCCGTGGACCCTTGGAACGCTGCCAAGCAAAAAGCAGAGCAGTGACCATAAAAGCGAGGAGAGAGCATGCACGAAGCACACTAGTTCTGTCTAGTGCTTTCCGTGCAGAGAGGCGGCAAAGCTGAATGCCGTGCCAGAGCTTCACTTCTCGCTGGAGCACAGGAAGGCAAGAATGAAGAGGCAGAACACAGCCTTGGTTTCAGCAGCCTCCGGGACTGCAAAAGTTCAGCAATAGCTCTGTCAAAGCAGAACTCGGCTGAGAATGCTCTCGCAGCTTGGGAAAGTTAGGCGCAGCTGTTGACCAGCTCTGCCCGTGGCCACAGGCTGCTTCTTCCACCTTCACTGTGGCAGAGCTTTTGCGGAGCAGAGAGGGCATTCTTCAAGGGCGTGTTCTCCAAGGTGCTGTGAAACAGAGCCTAGCACGCTGTCTCGCTGATCCTGGCTTTCGGCAAGCAGGCGTGCCAGACCGCCTACATTCTGCACTCTGGCAGCCTAGTTGCCAGGTTTCAGCAGCTGCTGTCCTAGCAAGGAAGCTCAGGGAGTCAAAGCCAGTGCCGGGCGGCACCTTTCTGCTTTGCCCGCCTAAGCGGCGCCACGCTCCCTCGGATACTGTGTCCTTTCCCTCTGCACTGCGTCTGCCGAGGTGCTCTCTGCCTCTCGGAGCAGAAGGGCAAAGGACATTGTTTTCCACAGCAGGGTAGAAATGGCATTGCTAGCAGGAAAGCTAGATGCCTTGGAACTGTCCCCTTAGCCCTTGCCACTCACTTCAGGCTCGTACGCTGAGCAGAACAGCCTGCTGTTCTGAAGCTTCGCTGGCTGGCGTTCGTGCCCAGACGCGATTTCCTTCCCAAGGAGGCGAAGCGCCGTCTACTTCTCGCAGCGAGCACGCTGCTCCTGGCTTTCGCTTCTGCCGCAACGAGCTCGCTACGAGCACTTTTCTTCTCAACCCTCTAGACCATTGCGTTCTGCTTTTCTTGTCTCGTGAATGGAGACGGAAAGCTTCTCGGCTACAATCTCGCCTAGAACAACTGCGGCTACACATTAAGCTCGCCCGGAACGCCCTGCTGAAACTTGCCTTCTGGCACCACATTCGCGGGGCAGCCGTCTTTCTTCGGCCACCTGCCAAGTGGCCCCATATCGCCGCGCTCGTTGCACTCCGCTTGTCAGATTGGCTTCCCGTGGCGCTGATTTCAGCCTGGCCAAATACTAGCGCCGCGGAGAGCTGTCTCGCAGACAATCATGTTCCAGCATAGAAATTTGTCCTGCAATGTTCCCCCCTCTTTTCCCTCATTGTGCTGCTCTGATGAATGCCTTGAGCATGGAACGACTTAAGCCAGCAAGTATTCCTCGCCGGCCACCTCTCGCTGTGCAAGATGTATGCCGTGGACCCTTGGAAGGCTGCCAAGCAAAAAGCAGAGCAGTGACCATAAAAGCGAGGAGAGAGCATGCACGAAGCACACTAGTTCTGTCTAGTGCTTTCCGTGCAGAGAGGCGGCAAAGCTGAATGCCGTGCCAGAGCTTCACTTCTCGCTGGAGCACAGGAAGGCAAGAATGAAGAGGCAGAACACAGCCTTGGTTTCAGCAGCCTCCGGGGCTGCAAAAGTTCAGCAATAGCTCTGTCAAAGCAGAACTCGGCTGAGAATGCTCTCGCAGCTTGGGAAAGTTAGGCGCAGCTGTTGACCAGCTCTGCCCGTGGCCACAGGCTGCTTCTTCCACCTTCACTGTGGCAGAGCTTTTGCGGAACAGAGACGGCATTCTTCAAGGGCGTGTTCTCCAAGGTGCTGTGAAACAGAGCCTAGCACGCTGTCTCGCTGATCCTGGCTTTCGGCAAGCAGGCGTGCCAGACCGCCTACATTCTGCACTCTGGCAGCCTAGTTGCCAGCTTTCGGCAGCTGCTGTCCTAGCAAGGAAGCTCAGGGAGTCAAAGCCAGTGCCGGGCGGCACCTTTCTGCTTTGCCCGCCTAAGCGGCGCCACGCTCCCTCGGATACTGTGTCCTTTCCCTCTGCACTGCGTCTGCCGAGGTGCTCTGTGCCTCTCGGAGCAGAAGGGCAAAGGACAATGTTTTCCACAGCAGGGTAGAAATGGCATTGCTAGCAGGAAAGCTAGATGCCTTGGGACTGTCCCCTTAGCCCTTGCCACTCACTTCAGGCTCGTACGCTGAGCAGAACAGCCTGCTGTTCTGAAGCTTCGCTGGCTGCCGTTCGTGCCCAGACGCGATTTCCTTCCCAAGGAGGCGAAGCGCCGTCTACTTCTCGCAGCGAGCACGCTGCTCCTGGCTTTCGCTTCTGCCGCAACGAGCTCGCTACGAGCACTTTTCTTCTCAACCCTCTAGACCATTGCGTTCTGCTTTTCTTGTCTCGTGAATGGAGACGGAAAGCTTCTCGGCTACAATCTCGCCTAGAACAACTGCGGCTACACATTAAGCTCGCCCGGAACGCCCTGCTGAAACTTGCCTTCTGGCACCACATTCGCGGGGCAGCCGTCTTTCTTCGGCCACCTGCCAAGTGGCCCCATATCGCCGCGCTCGTTGCACTCCGCTTGTCAGATTGGCTTCCCGTGGCGCTGATTTCAGCCTGGCCAAATACTCGCGCTGCGGAGAGCTGTCTCGCAGACAATCATGTTCCAGCATAGAAATTTGTCCTGCAATGTTCCCCCCTCTTTTCCCGCATTGTGCTGCTCTGATGAATGCCTTGAGCATGGAACGACTTAAGCCAGCAAGTATTCCTCGCCGGCCACCTCTCGCTGTGCAAGAGGTATGCCGTGGACCCTTGGAACGCTGCCAAGCAAAAAGCAGAGCAGTGACCATAAAAGCGAGGAGAGAGCATGCACGAAGCACACTAGTTCTGTCTAGTGCTTTCCGTGCAGAGAGGCGGCAAAGCTGAATGCCGTGCCAGAGCTTCACTTCTCGCTGGAGCACAGGAAGGCAAGAATGAAGAGGCAGAACACAGCCTTGGTTTCAGCAGCCTCCGGGGCTGCAAAAGTTCAGCAATAGCTCTGTCAAAGCAGAACTCGGCTGAGAATGCTCTCGCAGCTTGGGAAAGTTAGGCGCAGCTGTTGACCAGCTCTGCCCGTGGCCACAGGCTGCTTCTTCCACCTTCACTGTGGCAGAGCTTTTGCGGAGCAGAGAGGGCATTCTTCAAGGGCGTGTTCTCCAAGGTGCTGTGAAACAGAGCCTAGCACGCTGTCTCGCTGATCCTGGCTTTCGGCAAGCAGGCGTGCCAGACCGCCTACATTCTGCACTCTGGCAGCCTAGTTGCCAGCTTTCGGCAGCTGCTGTCCTAGCAAGGAAGCTCAGGGAGTCAAAGCCAGTGCCGGGCGGCACCTTTCTGCTTTGCCCGCCTAAGCGGCGCCACGCTCCCTCGGATACTGTGTCCTTTCCCTCTGCACTGCGTCTGCCGAGGTGCTCTCTGCCTCTCGGAGCAGAAGGGCAAAGGACAATGTTTTCCACAGCAGGGTAGAAATGGCATTGCTAGCAGGAAAGCTAGATGCCTTGGAACTGTCCCCTTAGCCCTTGCCACTCACTTCAGGCTCGTACGCTGAGCAGAACAGCCTGCTGTTCTGAAGCTTCGCTGGCTGGCGTTCGTGCCCAGACGCGATTTCCTTCCCAAGGAGGCGAAGCGCCGTCTACTTCTCGCAGCGAGCACGCTGCTCCTGGCTTTCGCTTCTGCCGCAACGAGCTCGCTACGAGCACTTTTCTTCTCAACCCTCTAGACCATTGCTTTCTGCTTTTCTTGTCTCGTGAATGGAGACGGAAAGCTTCTCGGCTACAATCTCGCCTAGAACAACTGCGGCTACACATTAAGCTCGCCCGGAACGCCCTGCTGAAACTTGCCTTCTGGCACCCCATTCGCGGGGCAGCCATCTTTCTTCGGCCACCTGCCAAGTGGCCCCATATCGCCGCGCTCGTTGCACTCCGCTTGTCAGATTGGCTTCCCGTGGCGCTGATTTCAGCCTGGCCAAATACTCGCGCTGCGAAGAGCTGTCTCGCAGACAATCATGATCCAGCATAGAAATTTGTCCTGCAATGTTCCCCCCTCTTTTCCCGCATTGTGCTGCTCTGATGAATGCCTTGAGCATGGAACGACTTAAGCCAGCAAGTATTCCTCGCCGGCCACCTCTCGCTGTGCAAGAGGTATGCCGTGGAGCCTTGGAAGGCTGCCAAGCAGAAAGCAGAGCAGTGACCATAAAAGCGAGGAGAGAGCATGCACGAAGCACACTAGTTCTGTCTAGTGCTTTCCGTGCAGAGAGGCGGCAAAGCTGAATGCCGTGCCAGAGCTTCACTTCTCGCTGGAGCACAGGAAGGCAAGAATGAAGAGGCAGAACACAGCCTTGGTTTCAGCAGCCTCCGGGACTGCAAAAGTTCAGCAATAGCTCTGTCAAAGCAGAACTCGGCTGAGAATGCTCTCGCAGCTTGGGAAAGTTAGGCGCAGCTGTTGACCAGCTCTGCCCGTGGCCACAGGCTGCTTCTTCCACCTTCACTGTGGCAGAGCTTTTGCGGAACAGAGACGGCATTCTTCAAGGGCGTGTTCTCCAAGGTGCTGTGAAACAGAGCCTAGCACGCTGTCTCGCTGATCCTGGCTTTCGGCAAGCAGGCGTGCCAGACCGCCTACATTCTGCACTCTGGCAGCCTAGTTGCCAGCTTTCGGCAGCTGCTGTCCTAGCAAGGAAGCTCAGGGAGTCAAAGCCAGTGCCGGGCGGCACCTTTCTGCTTTGCCCGCCTAAGCAGCGCCACGCTCCCTCGGATACTGTGTCCTTTCCCTCTGCACTGCGTCTGCCGAGGTGCTCTCTGCCTCTCGGAGCAGAAGGGCAAAGGACAATGTTTTCCACAGCAGGGTAGAAATGGCATTGCTAGCAGGAAAGCTAGATGCCTTGGAACTGTCCCCTTAGCCCTTGCCACTCACTTCAGGCTCGTACGCTGAGCAGAACAGCCTGCTGTTCTGAAGCTTCGCTGGCTGCCGTTCGTGCCCAGACGCCATTTCCTTCCCAAGGAGGCGAAGCGCCGTCTACTTCTCGCACCGAGCACGCTGCTCCTGGCTTTCGCTTCTGCCGCAACGAGCTCGCTACGAGCACTTTTCTTCTCAACCCTCTAGACCATTGCTTTCTGCTTTTCTTGTCTCGTGAATGGAGACGGAAAGCTTCTCGGCTACAATCTCGCCTAGAACAACTGCGGCTACACATTAAGCTCGCCCGGAACGCCCTGCTGAAACTTGCCTTCTGGCACCCCATTCGCGGGGCAGCCATCTTTCTTCGGCCACCTGCCAAGTGGCCCCATATCGCCGCGCTCGTTGCACTCCGCTTGTCAGATTGGCTTCCCGTGGCGCTGATTGCAGCCTGGCCAAATACTCGCGCTGCGGAGAGCTGTCTCGCAGACAATCATGATCCAGCATAGAAATTTGTCCTGCAATGTTCCCCCCTCTTTTCCCGCATTGTGCTGCTCTGATGAATGCCTTGAGCATGGAACGACTTAAGCCAGCAAGTATTCCTCGCCGGCCACCTCTCGCTGTGCAAGAGGTATGCCGTGGAGCCTTGGAACGCTGCCAAGCAAAAAGCAGAGCAGTGACCATAAAAGCGAGGAGAGAGCATGCACGAAGCACACTAGTTCTGTCTAGTGCTTTCCGTGCAGAGAGGCGGCAAAGCTGAATGCCGTGCCAGAGCTTCACTTCTCGCTGGAGCACAGGAAGGCAAGAATGAAGAGGCAGAACACAGCCTTGGTTTCAGCAGCCTCCGGGGCTGCAAAAGTTCAGCAATAGCTCTGTCAAAGCAGAACTCGGCTGAGAATGCTCTCGCAGCTTGGGAAAGTTAGGCGCAGCTGTTGACCAGCTCTGCCCGTGGCCACAGGCTGCTTCTTCCACCTTCACTGTGGCAGAGCTTTTGCGGAGCAGAGAGGGCATTCTTCAAGGGCGTGTTCTCCAAGGTGCTGTGAAACAGAGCCTAGCACGCTGTCTCGCTGATCCTGGCTTTCGGCAAGCAGGCGTGCCAGACCGCCTACATTCTGCACTCTGGCAGCCTAGTTGCCAGCTTTCGGCAGCTGCTGTCCTAGCAAGGAAGCTCAGGGAGTCAAAGCCAGTGCCGGGCGGCACCTTTCTGCTTTGCCCGCCTAAGCGGCGCCACGCTCCCTCGGATACTGTGTCCTTTCCCTCTGCACTGCGTCTGCCGAGGTGCTCTCTGCCTCTCGGAGCAGAAGGGCAAAGGACAATGTTTTCCACAGCAGGGTAGAAATGGCATTGCTAGCAGGAAAGCTAGATGCCTTGGAACTGTCCCCTTAGCCCTTGCCACTCACTTCAGGCTCGTACGCTGAGCAGAACAGCCTGCTGTTCTGAAGCTTCGCTGGCTGCCGTTCGTGCCCAGACGCCATTTCCTTCCCAAGGAGGCGAAGCGCCGTCTACTTCTCGCAGCGAGCACGCTGCTCCTGGCTTTCGCTTCTGCCGCAACGAGCTCGCTACGAGCACTTTTCTTCTCAACCCTCTAGACCATTGCTTTCTGCTTTTCTTGTCTCGTGAATGGAGACGGAAAGCTTCTCGGCTACAATCTCGCCTAGAACAACTGCGGCTACACATTAAGCTCGCCCGGAACGCCCTGCTGAAACTTGCCTTCTGGCACCCCATTCGCGGGGCAGCCATCTTTCTTCGGCCACCTGCCAAGTGGCCCCATATCGCCGCGCTCGTTGCACTCCGCTTGTCAGATTGGCTTCCCGTGGCGCTGATTTCAGCCTGGCCAAATACTCGCGCTGCGAAGAGCTGTCTCGCAGACAATCATGATCCAGCATAGAAATTTGTCCTGCAATGTTCCCCCCTCTTTTCCCGCATTGTGCTGCTCTGATGAATGCCTTGAGCATGGAACGACTTAAGCCAGCAAGTATTCCTCGCCGGCCACCTCTCGCTGTGCAAGAGGTATGCCGTGGAGCCTTGGAAGGCTGCCAAGCAGAAAGCAGAGCAGTGACCATAAAAGCGAGGAGAGAGCATGCACGAAGCACACTAGTTCTGTCTAGTGCTTTCCGTGCAGAGAGGCGGCAAAGCTGAATGCCGTGCCAGAGCTTCACTTCTCGCTGGAGCACAGGAAGGCAAGAATGAAGAGGCAGAACACAGCCTTGGTTTCAGCAGCCTCCGGGACTGCAAAAGTTCAGCAATAGCTCTGTCAAAGCAGAACTCGGCTGAGAATGCTCTCGCAGCTTGGGAAAGTTAGGCGCAGCTGTTGACCAGCTCTGCCCGTGGCCACAGGCTGCTTCTTCCACCTTCACTGTGGCAGAGCTTTTGCGGAACAGAGACGGCATTCTTCAAGGGCGTGTTCTCCAAGGTGCTGTGAAACAGAGCCTAGCACGCTGTCTCGCTGATCCTGGCTTTCGGCAAGCAGGCGTGCCAGACCGCCTACATTCTGCACTCTGGCAGCCTAGTTGCCAGCTTTCGGCAGCTGCTGTCCTAGCAAGGAAGCTCAGGGAGTCAAAGCCAGTGCCGGGCGGCACCTTTCTGCTTTGCCCGCCTAAGCAGCGCCACGCTCCCTCGGATACTGTGTCCTTTCCCTCTGCACTGCGTCTGCCGAGGTGCTCTCTGCCTCTCGGAGCAGAAGGGCAAAGGACAATGTTTTCCACAGCAGGGTAGAAATGGCATTGCTAGCAGGAAAGCTAGATGCCTTGGAACTGTCCCCTTAGCCCTTGCCACTCACTTCAGGCTCGTACGCTGAGCAGAACAGCCTGCTGTTCTGAAGCTTCGCTGGCTGCCGTTCGTGCCCAGACGCCATTTCCTTCCCAAGGAGGCGAAGCGCCGTCTACTTCTCGCACCGAGCACGCTGCTCCTGGCTTTCGCTTCTGCCGCAACGAGCTCGCTACGAGCACTTTTCTTCTCAACCCTCTAGACCATTGCTTTCTGCTTTTCTTGTCTCGTGAATGGAGACGGAAAGCTTCTCGGCTACAATCTCGCCTAGAACAACTGCGGCTACACATTAAGCTCGCCCGGAACGCCCTGCTGAAACTTGCCTTCTGGCACCCCATTCGCGGGGCAGCCATCTTTCTTCGGCCACCTGCCAAGTGGCCCCATATCGCCGCGCTCGTTGCACTCCGCTTGTCAGATTGGCTTCCCGTGGCGCTGATTGCAGCCTGGCCAAATACTCGCGCTGCGGAGAGCTGTCTCGCAGACAATCATGATCCAGCATAGAAATTTGTCCTGCAATGTTCCCCCCTCTTTTCCCGCATTGTGCTGCTCTGATGAATGCCTTGAGCATGGAACGACTTAAGCCAGCAAGTATTCCTCGCCGGCCACCTCTCGCTGTGCAAGAGGTATGCCGTGGAGCCTTGGAACGCTGCCAAGCAAAAAGCAGAGCAGTGACCATAAAAGCGAGGAGAGAGCATGCACGAAGCACACTAGTTCTGTCTAGTGCTTTCCGTGCAGAGAGGCGGCAAAGCTGAATGCCGTGCCAGAGCTTCACTTCTCGCTGGAGCACAGGAAGGCAAGAATGAAGAGGCAGAACACAGCCTTGGTTTCAGCAGCCTCCGGGACTGCAAAAGTTCAGCAATAGCTCTGTCAAAGCAGAACTCGGCTGAGAATGCTCTCGCAGCTTGGGAAAGTTAGGCGCAGCTGTTGACCAGCTCTGCCCGTGGCCACAGGCTGCTTCTTCCACCTTCACTGTGGCAGAGCTTTTGCGGAGCAGAGACGGCATTCTTCAAGGGCGTGTTCTCCAAGGTGCTGTGAAACAGAGCCTAGCACGCTGTCTCGCTGATCCTGGCTTTCGGCAAGCAGGCGTGCCAGACCGCCTACATTCTGCACTCTGGCAGCCTAGTTGCCAGCTTTCAGCAGCTGCTGTCCTAGCAAGGAAGCTCAGGGAGTCAAAGCCAGTGCCGGGCGGCACCTTTCTGCTTTGCCCGCCTAAGCGGCGCCACGCTCCCTCGGATACTGTGTCCTTTCCCTCTGCACTGCGTCTGCCGAGGTGCTCTCTGCCTCTCGGAGCAGAAGGGCAAAGGACATTGTTTTCCACAGCAGGGTAGAAATGGCATTGCTAGCAGGAAAGCTAGATGCCTTGGAACTGTCCCCTTAGCCCTTGCCACTCACTTCAGGCTCGTACGCTGAGCAGAACAGCCTGCTGTTCTGAAGCTTCGCTGGCTGCCGTTCGTGCCCAGACGCCATTTCCTTCCCAAGGAGGCGAAGCGCCGTCTACTTCTCGCAGCGAGCACGCTGCTCCTGGCTTTCGCTTCTGCCGCAACGAGCTCGCTACGAGCACTTTTCTTCTCAACCCTCTAGACCATTGCGTTCTGCTTTTCTTGTCTCGTGAATGGAGACGGAAAGCTTCTCGGCTACAATCTCGCCTAGAACAACTGCGGCTACACATTAAGCTCGCCCGGAACGCCCTGCTGAAACTTGCCTTCTGGCACCACATTCGCGGGGCAGCCGTCTTTCTTCGGCCACCTGCCAAGTGGCCCCATATCGCCGCGCTCGTTGCACTCCGCTTGTCAGATTGGCTTCCCGTGGCGCTGATTTCAGCCTGGCCAAATACTAGCGCCGCGGAGAGCTGTCTCGCAGACAATCATGTTCCAGCATAGAAATTTGTCCTGCAATGTTCCCCCCTCTTTTCCCTCATTGTGCTGCTCTGATGAATGCCTTGAGCATGGAACGACTTAAGCCAGCAAGTATTCCTCGCCGGCCACCTCTCGCTGTGCAAGATGTATGCCGTGGACCCTTGGAACGCTGCCAAGCAAAAAGCAGAGCAGTGACCATAAAAGCGAGGAGAGAGCATGCACGAAGCACACTAGTTCTGTCTAGTGCTTTCCGTGCAGAGAGGCGGCAAAGCTGAATGCCGTGCCAGAGCTTCACTTCTCGCTGGAGCACAGGAAGGCAAGAATGAAGAGGCAGAACACAGCCTTGGTTTCAGCAGCCTCCGGGACTGCAAAAGTTCAGCAATAGCTCTGTCAAAGCAGAACTCGGCTGAGAATGCTCTCGCAGCTTGGGAAAGTTAGGCGCAGCTGTTGACCAGCTCTGCCCGTGGCCACAGGCTGCTTCTTCCACCTTCACTGTGGCAGAGCTTTTGCGGAACAGAGACGGCATTCTTCAAGGGCGTGTTCTCCAAGGTGCTGTGAAACAGAGCCTAGCACGCTGTCTCGCTGATCCTGGCTTTCGGCAAGCAGGCGTGCCAGACCGCCTACATTCTGCACTCTGGCAGCCTAGTTGCCAGCTTTCGGCAGCTGCTGTCCTAGCAAGGAAGCTCAGGGAGTCAAAGCCAGTGCCGGGCGGCACCTTTCTGCTTTGCCCGCCTAAGCGGCGCCACGCTCCCTCGGATACTGTGTCCTTTCCCTCTGCACTGCGTCTGCCGAGGTGCTCTCTGCCTCTCGGAGCAGAAGGGCAAAGGACAATGTTTTCCACAGCAGGGTAGAAATGGCATTGCTAGCAGGAAAGCTAGATGCCTTGGAACTGTCCCCTTAGCCCTTGCCACTCACTTCAGGCTCGTACGCTGAGCAGAACAGCCTGCTGTTCTGAAGCTTCGCTGGCTGCCGTTCGTGCCCAGACGCGATTTCCTTCCCAAGGAGGCGAAGCGCCGTCTACTTCTCGCAGCGAGCACGCTGCTCCTGGCTTTCGCTTCTGCCGCAACGAGCTCGCTACGAGCACTTTTCTTCTCAACCCTCTAGACCATTGCGTTCTGCTTTTCTTGTCTCGTGAATGGAGACGGAAAGCTTCTCGGCTACAATCTCGCCTAGAACAACTGCGGCTACACATTAAGCTCGCCCGGAACGCCCTGCTGAAACTTGCCTTCTGGCACCACATTCGCGGGGCAGCCGTCTTTCTTCGGCCACCTGCCAAGTGGCCCCATATCGCCGCGCTCGTTGCACTCCGCTTGTCAGATTGGCTTCCCGTGGCACTGATTTCAGCCTGGCCAAATACTCGCGCTGCGGAGAGCTGTCTCGCAGGCAATCATGATCCAGCATAGAAATTTGTCCTGCAATGTTCCCCCCTCTTTTCCCGCATTGTGCTGCTCTGATGAATGCCTTGAGCATGGAACGACTTAAGCCAGCAAGTATTCCTCGCCGGCCACCTCTCGCTGTGCAAGAGGTATGCCGTGGACCCTTGGAACGCTGCCAAGCAAAAAGCAGAGCAGTGACCATAAAAGCGAGGAGAGAGCATGCACGAAGCACACTAGTTCTGTCTAGTGCTTTCCGTGCAGAGAGGCGGCAAAGCTGAATGCCGTGCCAGAGCTTCACTTCTCGCTGGAGCACAGGAAGGCAAGAATGAAGAGGCAGAACACAGCCTTGGTTTCAGCAGCCTCCGGGGCTGCAAAAGTTCAGCAATAGCTCTGTCAAAGCAGAACTCGGCTGAGAATGCTCTCGCAGCTTGGGAAAGTTAGGCGCAGCTGTTGACCAGCTCTGCCCGTGGCCACAGGCTGCTTCTTCCACCTTCACTGTGGCAGAGCTTTTGCGGAACAGAGACGGCATTCTTCAAGGGCGTGTTCTCCAAGGTGCTGTGAAACAGAGCCTAGCACGCTGTCTCGCTGATCCTGGCTTTCGGCAAGCAGGCGTGCCAGACCGCCTACATTCTGCACTCTGGCAGCCTAGTTGCCAGCTTTCGGCAGCTGCTGTCCTAGCAAGGAAGCTCAGGGAGTCAAAGCCAGTGCCGGGCGGCACCTTTCTGCTTTGCCCGCCTAAGCGGCGCCACGCTCCCTCGGATACTGTGTCCTTTCCCTCTGCACTGCGTCTGCCGAGGTGCTCTCTGCCTCTCGGAGCAGAAGGGCAAAGGACAATGTTTTCCACAGCAGGGTAGAAATGGCATTGCTAGCAGGAAAGCTAGATGCCTTGGAACTGTCCCCTTAGCCCTTGCCACTCACTTCAGGCTCGTACGCTGAGCAGAACAGCCTGCTGTTCTGAAGCTTCGCTGGCTGCCGTTCGTGCCCAGACGCGATTTCCTTCCCAAGGAGGCGAAGCGCCGTCTACTTCTCGCAGCGAGCACGCTGCTCCTGGCTTTCGCTTCTGCCGCAACGAGCTCGCTACGAGCACTTTTCTTCTCAACCCTCTAGACCATTGCGTTCTGCTTTTCTTGTCTCGTGAATGGAGACGGAAAGCTTCTCGGCTACAATCTCGCCTAGAACAACTGCGGCTACACATTAAGCTCGCCCGGAACGCCCTGCTGAAACTTGCCTTCTGGCACCACATTCGCGGGGCAGCCGTCTTTCTTCGGCCACCTGCCAAGTGGCCCCATATCGCCGCGCTCGTTGCACTCCGCTTGTCAGATTGGCTTCCCGTGGCACTGATTTCAGCCTGGCCAAATACTCGCGCTGCGGAGAGCTGTCTCGCAGACAATCATGATCCAGCATAGAAATTTGTCCTGCAATGTTCCCCCCTCTTTTCCCGCATTGTGCTGCTCTGATGAATGCCTTGAGCATGGAACGACTTAAGCCAGCAAGTATTCCTCGCTGGCCACCTCTCGCTGTGCAAGAGGTATGCCGTGGACCCTTGGAACGCTGCCAAGCAAAAAGCAGAGCAGTGACCATAAAAGCGAGGAGAGAGCATGCACGAAGCACACTAGTTCTGTCTAGTGCTTTCCGTGCAGAGAGGCGGCAAAGCTGAATGCCGTGCCAGAGCTTCACTTCTCGCTGGAGCACAGGAAGGCAAGAATGAAGAGGCAGAACACAGCCTTGGTTTCAGCAGCCTCCGGGACTGCAAAAGTTCAGCAATAGCTCTGTCAAAGCAGAACTCGGCTGAGAATGCTCTCGCAGCTTGGGAAAGTTAGGCGCAGCTGTTGACCAGCTCTGCCCGTGGCCACAGGCTGCTTCTTCCACCTTCGCTGTGGCAGAGCTTTTGCGGAACAGAGAGGGCATTCTTCAAGGGCGTGTTCTCCAAGGTGCTGTGCAACAGAGCCTAGCACGCTGTCTCGCTGATCCTGGCTTTCGGCAAGCAGGCGTGCCAGACCGCCGACATTCTGCACTCTGGCAGCCTAGTTGCCAGCTTTCGGCAGCTGCTGTCCTAGCAAGGAAGCTCAGGGAGTCAAAGCCAGTGCCGGGCGGCACCTTTCTGCTTTGCCCGCCTAAGCGGCGCCACGCTCCCTCGGATACTGTGTCCTTTCCCTCTGCACTGCGTCTGCCGAGGTGCTCTGTGCCTCTCGGAGCAGAAGGGCAAAGGACAATGTTTTCCACGGCAGGGTAGAAATGGCATTGCTAGCAGGAAAGCTAGATGCCTTGGAACTGTCCCCTTAGCCCTTGCCACTCACTTCAGGCTCGTACGCTGAGCAGAACAGCCTGCTGTTCTGAAGCTTCGCTGGCTGGCGTTCGTGCCCAGACGCGATTTCCTTCCCAAGGAGGCGAAGCGCCGTCTACTTCTCGCAGCGAGCACGCTGCTCCTGGCTTTCGCTTCTGCCGCAACGAGCTCGCTACGAGCACTTTTCTTCTCAACCCTCTAGACCATTGCGTTCTGCTTTTCTTGTCTCGTGAATGGAGACGGAAAGCTTCTCGGCTACAATCTCGCCTAGAACAACTGCGGCTACACATTAAGCTCGCCCGGAACGCCCTGCTGAAACTTGCCTTCTGGCACCACATTCGCGGGGCAGCCGTCTTTCTTCGGCCACCTGCCAAGTGGCCCCATATCGCCGCGCTCGTTGCACTCCGCTTGTCAGATTGGCTTCCCGTGGCGCTGATTGCAGCCTGGCCAAATACTCGCGCTGCGGAGAGCTGTCTCGCAGACAATCATGATCCAGCATAGAAATTTGTCCTGCAATGTTCCCCCCTCTTTTCCCGCATTGTGCTGCTCTGATGAATGCCTTGAGCATGGAACGACTTAAGCCAGCAAGTATTCCTCGCCGGCCACCTCTCGCTGTGCAAGAGGTATGCCGTGGACCCTTGGAACGCTGCCAAGCAAAAAGCAGAGCAGTGACCATAAAAGCGAGGAGAGAGCATGCACGAAGCACACTAGTTCTGTCTAGTGCTTTCCGTGCAGAGAGGCGGCAAAGCTGAATGCCGTGCCAGAGCTTCACTTCTCGCTGGAGCACAGGAAGGCAAGAATGAAGAGGCAGAACACAGCCTTGGTTTCAGCTGCCTCCGGGGCTGCAAAAGTTCAGCAATAGCTCTGTCAAAGCAGAACTCGGCTGAGAATGCTCTCGCAGCTTGGGAAAGTTAGGCGCAGCTGTTGACCAGCTCTGCCCGTGGCCACAGGCTGCTTCTTCCACCTTCACTGTGGCAGAGCTTTTGCGGAACAGAGAGGGCATTCTTCAAGGGCGTGTTCTCCAAGGTGCTGTGAAACAGAGCCTAGCACGCTGTCTCGCTGATCCTGGCTTTCGGCAAGCAGGCGTGCCAGACCGCCGACATTCTGCACTCTGGCAGCCTAGTTGCCAGCTTTCGGCAGCTGCTGTCCTAGCAAGGAAGCTCAGGGAGTCAAAGCCAGTGCCGGGCGGCACCTTTCTGCTTTGCCCGCCTAAGCGGCGCCACGCTCCCTCGGATACTGTGTCCTTTCCCTCTGCACTGCGTCTGCCGAGGTGCTCTCTGCCTCTCGGAGCAGAAGGGCAAAGGACAATGTTTTCCACAGCAGGGTAGAAATGGCATTGCTAGCAGGAAAGCTAGATGCCTTGGAACTGTCCCCTTAGCCCTTGCCACTCACTTCAGGCTCGTACGCTGAGCAGAACAGCCTGCTGTTCTGAAGCTTCGCTGGCTGCCGTTCGTGCCCAGACGCGATTTCCTTCCCAAGGAGGCGAAGCGCCGTCTACTTCTCGCAGCGAGCACGCTGCTCCTGGCTTTCGCTTCTGCCGCAACGAGCTCGCTACGAGCACTTTTCTTCTCAACCCTCTAGACCATTGCGTTCTGCTTTTCTTGTCTCGTGAATGGAGACGGAAAGCTTCTCGGCTACAATCTCGCCTAGAACAACTGCGGCTACACATTAAGCTCGCCCGGAACGCCCTGCTGAAACTTGCCTTCTGGCACCACATTCGCGGGGCAGCCGTCTTTCTTCGGCCACCTGCCAAGTGGCCCCATATCGCCGCGCTCGTTGCACTCCGCTTGTCAGATTGGCTTCCCGTGGCACTGATTTCAGCCTGGCCAAATACTCGCGCTGCGGAGAGCTGTCTCGCAGACAATCATGATCCAGCATAGAAATTTGTCCTGCAATGTTCCCCCCTCTTTTCCCGCATTGTGCTGCTCTGATGAATGCCTTGAGCATGGAACGACTTAAGCCAGCAAGTATTCCTCGCTGGCCACCTCTCGCTGTGCAAGAGGTATGCCGTGGACCCTTGGAACGCTGCCAAGCAAAAAGCAGAGCAGTGACCATAAAAGCGAGGAGAGAGCATGCACGAAGCACACTAGTTCTGTCTAGTGCTTTCCGTGCAGAGAGGCGGCAAAGCTGAATGCCGTGCCAGAGCTTCACTTCTCGCTGGAGCACAGGAAGGCAAGAATGAAGAGGCAGAACACAGCCTTGGTTTCAGCAGCCTCCGGGACTGCAAAAGTTCAGCAATAGCTCTGTCAAAGCAGAACTCGGCTGAGAATGCTCTCGCAGCTTGGGAAAGTTAGGCGCAGCTGTTGACCAGCTCTGCCCGTGGCCACAGGCTGCTTCTTCCACCTTCGCTGTGGCAGAGCTTTTGCGGAACAGAGAGGGCATTCTTCAAGGGCGTGTTCTCCAAGGTGCTGTGCAACAGAGCCTAGCACGCTGTCTCGCTGATCCTGGCTTTCGGCAAGCAGGCGTGCCAGACCGCCGACATTCTGCACTCTGGCAGCCTAGTTGCCAGCTTTCGGCAGCTGCTGTCCTAGCAAGGAAGCTCAGGGAGTCAAAGCCAGTGCCGGGCGGCACCTTTCTGCTTTGCCCGCCTAAGCGGCGCCACGCTCCCTCGGATACTGTGTCCTTTCCCTCTGCACTGCGTCTGCCGAGGTGCTCTGTGCCTCTCGGAGCAGAAGGGCAAAGGACAATGTTTTCCACGGCAGGGTAGAAATGGCATTGCTAGCAGGAAAGCTAGATGCCTTGGAACTGTCCCCTTAGCCCTTGCCACTCACTTCAGGCTCGTACGCTGAGCAGAACAGCCTGCTGTTCTGAAGCTTCGCTGGCTGCCGTTCGTGCCCAGACGCGATTTCCTTCCCAAGGAGGCGAAGCGCCGTCTACTTCTCGCAGCGAGCACGCTGCTCCTGGCTTTCGCTTCTGCCGCAACGAGCTCGCTACGAGCACTTTTCTTCTCAACCCTCTAGACCATTGCGTTCTGCTTTTCTTGTCTCGTGAATGGAGACGGAAAGCTTCTCGGCTACAATCTCGCCTAGAACAACTGCGGCTACACATTAAGCTCGCCCGGAACGCCCTGCTGAAACTTGCCTTCTGGCACCACATTCGCGGGGCAGCCGTCTTTCTTCGGCCACCTGCCAAGTGGCCCCATATCGCCGCGCTCGTTGCACTCCGCTTGTCAGATTGGCTTCCCGTGGCGCTGATTGCAGCCTGGCCAAATACTCGCGCTGCGGAGAGCTGTCTCGCAGACAATCATGATCCAGCATAGAAATTTGTCCTGCAATGTTCCCCCCTCTTTTCCCGCATTGTGCTGCTCTGATGAATGCCTTGAGCATGGAACGACTTAAGCCAGCAAGTATTCCTCGCCGGCCACCTCTCGCTGTGCAAGAGGTATGCCGTGGACCCTTGGAACGCTGCCAAGCAAAAAGCAGAGCAGTGACCATAAAAGCGAGGAGAGAGCATGCACGAAGCACACTAGTTCTGTCTAGTGCTTTCCGTGCAGAGAGGCGGCAAAGCTGAATGCCGTGCCAGAGCTTCACTTCTCGCTGGAGCACAGGAAGGCAAGAATGAAGAGGCAGAACACAGCCTTGGTTTCAGCTGCCTCCGGGGCTGCAAAAGTTCAGCAATAGCTCTGTCAAAGCAGAACTCGGCTGAGAATGCTCTCGCAGCTTGGGAAAGTTAGGCGCAGCTGTTGACCAGCTCTGCCCGTGGCCACAGGCTGCTTCTTCCACCTTCACTGTGGCAGAGCTTTTGCGGAACAGAGAGGGCATTCTTCAAGGGCGTGTTCTCCAAGGTGCTGTGAAACAGAGCCTAGCACGCTGTCTCGCTGATCCTGGCTTTCGGCAAGCAGGCGTGCCAGACCGCCTACATTCTGCACTCTGGCAGCCTAGTTGCCAGCTTTCGGCAGCTGCTGTCCTAGCAAGGAAGCTCAGGGAGTCAAAGCCAGTGCCGGGCGGCACCTTTCTGCTTTGCCCGCCTAAGCGGCGCCACGCTCCCTCGGATACTGTGTCCTTTCCCTCTGCACTGCGTCTGCCGAGGTGCTCTCTGCCTCTCGGAGCAGAAGGGCAAAGGACAATGTTTTCCACAGCAGGGTAGAAATGGCATTGCTAGCAGGAAAGCTAGATGCCTTGGAACTGTCCCCTTAGCCCTTGCCACTCACTTCAGGCTCGTACGCTGAGCAGAACAGCCTGCTGTTCTGAAGCTTCGCTGGCTGCCGTTCGTGCCCAGACGCGATTTCCTTCCCAAGGAGGCGAAGCGCCGTCTACTTCTCGCAGCGAGCACGCTGCTCCTGGCTTTCGCTTCTGCCGCAACGAGCTCGCTACGAGCACTTTTCTTCTCAACCCTCTAGACCATTGCGTTCTGCTTTTCTTGTCTCGTGAATGGAGACGGAAAGCTTCTCGGCTACAATCTCGCCTAGAACAACTGCGGCTACACATTAAGCTCGCCCGGAACGCCCTGCTGAAACTTGCCTTCTGGCACCACATTCGCGGGGCAGCCGTCTTTCTTCGGCCACCTGCCAAGTGGCCCCATATCGCCGCGCTCGTTGCACTCCGCTTGTCAGATTGGCTTCCCGTGGCGCTGATTTCAGCCTGGCCAAATACTAGCGCCGCGGAGAGCTGTCTCGCAGACAATCATGTTCCAGCATAGAAATTTGTCCTGCAATGTTCCCCCCTCTTTTCCCGCATTGTGCTGCTCTGATGAATGCCTTGAGCATGGAACGACTTAAGCCAGCAAGTATTCCTCGCCGGCCACCTCTCGCTGTGCAAGAGGTATGCCGTGGAGCCTTGGAACGCTGCCAAGCAAAAAGCAGAGCAGTGACCATAAAAGCGAGGAGAGAGCATGCACGAAGCACACTAGTTCTGTCTAGTGCTTTCCGTGCAGAGAGGCGGCAAAGCTGAATGCCGTGCCAGAGCTTCACTTCTCGCTGGAGCACAGGAAGGCAAGAATGAAGAGGCAGAACACAGCCTTGGTTTCAGCAGCCTCCGGGGCTGCAAAAGTTCAGCAATAGCTCTGTCAAAGCAGAACTCGGCTGAGAATGCTCTCGCAGCTTGGGAAAGTTAGGCGCAGCTGTTGACCAGCTCTGCCCGTGGCCACAGGCTGCTTCTTCCACCTTCACTGTGGCAGAGCTTTTGCGGAACAGAGACGGCATTCTTCAAGGGCGTGTTCTCCAAGGTGCTGTGAAACAGAGCCTAGCACGCTGTCTCGCTGGTCCTGGCTTTCGGCAAGCAGGCGTGCCAGACCGCCTACATTCTGCACTCTGGCAGCCTAGTTGCCAGCTTTCGGCAGCTGCTGTCCTAGCAAGGAAGCTCAGGGAGTCAAAGCCAGTGCCGGGCGGCACCTTTCTGCTTTGCCCGCCTAAGCGGCGCCACGCTCCCTCGGATACTGTGTCCTTTCCCTCTGCACTGCGTCTGCCGAGGTGCTCTCTGCCTCTCGGAGCAGAAGGGCAAAGGACAATGTTTTCCACAGCAGGGTAGAAATGGCATTGCTAGCAGGAAAGCTAGATGCCTTGGAACTGTCCCCTTAGCCCTTGCCACTCACTTCAGGCTCGTACGCTGAGCAGAACAGCCTGCTGTTCTGAAGCTTCGCTGGCTGCCGTTCGTGCCCAGACGCGATTTCCTTCCCAAGGAGGCGAAGCGCCGTCTACTTCTCGCAGCGAGCACGCTGCTCCTGGCTTTCGCTTCTGCCGCAACGAGCTCGCTACGAGCACTTTTCTTCTCAACCCTCTAGACCATTGCGTTCTGCTTTTCTTGTCTCGTGAATGGAGACGGAAAGCTTCTCGGCTACAATCTCGCCTAGAACAACTGCGGCTACACATTAAGCTCGCCCGGAACGCCCTGCTGAAACTTGCCTTCTGGCACCACATTCGCGGGGCAGCCGTCTTTCTTCGGCCACCTGCCAAGTGGCCCCATATCGCCGCGCTCGTTGCACTCCGCTTGTCAGATTGGCTTCCCGTGGCGCTGATTTCAGCCTGGCCAAATACTCGCGCTGCGGAGAGCTGTCTCGCAGACAATCATGTTCCAGCATAGAAATTTGTCCTGCAATGTTCCCCCCTCTTTTCCCGCATTGTGCTGCTCTGATGAATGCCTTGAGCATGGAACGACTTAAGCCAGCAAGTATTCCTCGCCGGCCACCTCTCGCTGTGCAAGAGGTATGCCGTGGAGCCTTGGAACGCTGCCAAGCAAAAAGCAGAGCAGTGACCATAAAAGCGAGGAGAGAGCATGCACGAAGCACACTAGTTCTGTCTAGTGCTTTCCGTGCAGAGAGGCGGCAAAGCTGAATGCCGTGCCAGAGCTTCACTTCTCGCTGGAGCACAGGAAGGCAAGAATGAAGAGGCAGAACACAGCCTTGGTTTCAGCAGCCTCCGGGGCTGCAAAAGTTCAGCAATAGCTCTGTCAAAGCAGAACTCGGCTGAGAATGCTCTCGCAGCTTGGGAAAGTTAGGCGCAGCTGTTGACCAGCTCTGCCCGTGGCCACAGGCTGCTTCTTCCACCTTCACTGTGGCAGAGCTTTTGCGGAACAGAGAGGGCATTCTTCAAGGGCGTGTTCTCCAAGGTGCTGTGAAACAGAGCCTAGCACGCTGTCTCGCTGATCCTGGCTTTCGGCAAGCAGGCGTGCCAGACCGCCTACATTCTGCACTCTGGCAGCCTAGTTGCCAGCTTTCGGCAGCTGCTGTCCTAGCAAGGAAGCTCAGGGAGTCAAAGCCAGTGCCGGGCGGCACCTTTCTGCTTTGCCCGCCTAAGCGGCGCCACGCTCCCTCGGATACTGTGTCCTTTCCCTCTGCACTGCGTCTGCCGAGGTGCTCTCTGCCTCTCGGAGCAGAAGGGCAAAGGACATTGTTTTCCACAGCAGGGTAGAAATGGCATTGCTAGCAGGAAAGCTAGATGCCTTGGAACTGTCCCCTTAGCCCTTGCCACTCACTTCAGGCTCGTACGCTGAGCAGAACAGCCTGCTGTTCTGAAGCTTCGCTGGCTGCCGTTCGTGCCCAGACGCGATTTCCTTCCCAAGGAGGCGAAGCGCCGTCTACTTCTCGCAGCGAGCACGCTGCTCCTGGCTTTCGCTTCTGCCGCAACGAGCTCGCTACGAGCACTTTTCTTCTCAACCCTCTAGACCATTGCGTTCTGCTTTTCTTGTCTCGTGAATGGAGACGGAAAGCTTCTCGGCTACAATCTCGCCTAGAACAACTGCGGCTACACATTAAGCTCGCCCGGAACGCCCTGCTGAAACTTGCCTTCTGGCACCACATTCGCGGGGCAGCCGTCTTTCTTCGGCCACCTGCCAAGTGGCCCCATATCGCCGCGCTCGTTGCACTCCGCTTGTCAGATTGGCTTCCCGTGGCGCTGATTGCAGCCTGGCCAAATACTAGCGCCGCGGAGAGCTGTCTCGCAGACAATCATGTTCCAGCATAGAAATTTGTCCTGCAATGTTCCCCCCTCTTTTCCCTCATTGTGCTGCTCTGATGAATGCCTTGAGCATGGAACGACTTAAGCCAGCAAGTATTCCTCGCCGGCCACCTCTCGCTGTGCAAGAGGTATGCCGTGGACCCTTGGAACGCTGCCAAGCAAAAAGCAGAGCAGTGACCATAAAAGCGAGGAGAGAGCATGCACGAAGCACACTAGTTCTGTCTAGTGCTTTCCGTGCAGAGAGGCGGCAAAGCTGAATGCCGTGCCAGAGCTTCACTTCTCGCTGGAGCACAGGAAGGCAAGAATGAAGAGGCAGAACACAGCCTTGGTTTCAGCAGCCTCCGGGGCTGCAAAAGTTCAGCAATAGCTCTGTCAAAGCAGAACTCGGCTGAGAATGCTCTCGCAGCTTGGGAAAGTTAGGCGCAGCTGTTGACCAGCTCTGCCCGTGGCCACAGGCTGCTTCTTCCACCTTCACTGTGGCAGAGCTTTTGCGGAACAGAGAGGGCATTCTTCAAGGGCGTGTTCTCCAAGGTGCTGTGAAACAGAGCCTAGCACGCTGTCTCGCTGATCCTGGCTTTCGGCAAGCAGGCGTGCCAGACCGCCTACATTCTGCACTCTGGCAGCCTAGTTGCCAGCTTTCGGCAGCTGCTGTCCTAGCAAGGAAGCTCAGGGAGTCAAAGCCAGTGCCGGGCGGCACCTTTCTGCTTTGCCCGCCTAAGCGGCGCCACGCTCCCTCGGATACTGTGTCCTTTCCCTCTGCACTGCGTCTGCCGAGGTGCTCTCTGCCTCTCGGAGCAGAAGGGCAAAGGACAATGTTTTCCACAGCAGGGTAGAAATGGCATTGCTAGCAGGAAAGCTAGATGCCTTGGAACTGTCCCCTTAGCCCTTGCCACTCACTTCAGGCTCGTACGCTGAGCAGAACAGCCTGCTGTTCTGAAGCTTCGCTGGCTGCCGTTCGTGCCCAGACGCGATTTCCTTCCCAAGGAGGCGAAGCGCCGTCTACTTCTCGCAGCGAGCACGCTGCTCCTGGCTTTCGCTTCTGCCGCAACGAGCTCGCTACGAGCACTTTTCTTCTCAACCCTCTAGACCATTGCGTTCTGCTTTTCTTGTCTCGTGAATGGAGACGGAAAGCTTCTCGGCTACAATCTCGCCTAGAACAACTGCGGCTACACATTAAGCTCGCCCGGAACGCCCTGCTGAAACTTGCCTTCTGGCACCACATTCGCGGGGCAGCCGTCTTTCTTCGGCCACCTGCCAAGTGGCCCCATATCGCCGCGCTCGTTGCACTCCGCTTGTCAGATTGGCTTCCCGTGGCGCTGATTTCAGCCTGGCCAAATACTAGCGCCGCGG
Source organism: Cinclus cinclus (assembly GCF_963662255.1). NCBI lineage: Eukaryota > Metazoa > Chordata > Aves > Passeriformes > Cinclidae > Cinclus > Cinclus cinclus. The sequence goes on from NW_026912207.1 coordinate 92,823, forward strand.
AGAGCTGTCTCGCAGACAATCATGTTCCAGCATAGAAATTTGTCCTGCAATGTTCCCCCCTCTTTTCCCGCATTGTGCTGCTCTGATGAATGCCTTGAGCATGGAACGACTTAAGCCAGCAAGTATTCCTCGCCGGCCACCTCTCGCTGTGCAAGAGGTATGCCGTGGAGCCTTGGAACGCTGCCAAGCAAAAAGCAGAGCAGTGACCATAAAAGCGAGGAGAGAGCATGCACGAAGCACACTAGTTCTGTCTAGTGCTTTCCGTGCAGAGAGGCGGCAAAGCTGAATGCCGTGCCAGAGCTTCACTTCTCGCTGGAGCACAGGAAGGCAAGAATGAAGAGGCAGAACACAGCCTTGGTTTCAGCAGCCTCCGGGGCTGCAAAAGTTCAGCAATAGCTCTGTCAAAGCAGAACTCGGCTGAGAATGCTCTCGCAGCTTGGGAAAGTTAGGCGCAGCTGTTGACCAGCTCTGCCCGTGGCCACAGGCTGCTTCTTCCACCTTCACTGTGGCAGAGCTTTTGCGGAACAGAGACGGCATTCTTCAAGGGCGTGTTCTCCAAGGTGCTGTGAAACAGAGCCTAGCACGCTGTCTCGCTGGTCCTGGCTTTCGGCAAGCAGGCGTGCCAGACCGCCTACATTCTGCACTCTGGCAGCCTAGTTGCCAGCTTTCGGCAGCTGCTGTCCTAGCAAGGAAGCTCAGGGAGTCAAAGCCAGTGCCGGGCGGCACCTTTCTGCTTTGCCCGCCTAAGCGGCGCCACGCTCCCTCGGATACTGTGTCCTTTCCCTCTGCACTGCGTCTGCCGAGGTGCTCTCTGCCTCTCGGAGCAGAAGGGCAAAGGACAATGTTTTCCACAGCAGGGTAGAAATGGCATTGCTAGCAGGAAAGCTAGATGCCTTGGAACTGTCCCCTTAGCCCTTGCCACTCACTTCAGGCTCGTACGCTGAGCAGAACAGCCTGCTGTTCTGAAGCTTCGCTGGCTGCCGTTCGTGCCCAGACGCGATTTCCTTCCCAAGGAGGCGAAGCGCCGTCTACTTCTCGCAGCGAGCACGCTGCTCCTGGCTTTCGCTTCTGCCGCAACGAGCTCGCTACGAGCACTTTTCTTCTCAACCCTCTAGACCATTGCGTTCTGCTTTTCTTGTCTCGTGAATGGAGACGGAAAGCTTCTCGGCTACAATCTCGCCTAGAACAACTGCGGCTACACATTAAGCTCGCCCGGAACGCCCTGCTGAAACTTGCCTTCTGGCACCACATTCGCGGGGCAGCCGTCTTTCTTCGGCCACCTGCCAAGTGGCCCCATATCGCCGCGCTCGTTGCACTCCGCTTGTCAGATTGGCTTCCCGTGGCGCTGATTTCAGCCTGGCCAAATACTCGCGCTGCGGAGAGCTGTCTCGCAGACAATCATGTTCCAGCATAGAAATTTGTCCTGCAATGTTCCCCCCTCTTTTCCCGCATTGTGCTGCTCTGATGAATGCCTTGAGCATGGAACGACTTAAGCCAGCAAGTATTCCTCGCCGGCCACCTCTCGCTGTGCAAGAGGTATGCCGTGGAGCCTTGGAACGCTGCCAAGCAAAAAGCAGAGCAGTGACCATAAAAGCGAGGAGAGAGCATGCACGAAGCACACTAGTTCTGTCTAGTGCTTTCCGTGCAGAGAGGCGGCAAAGCTGAATGCCGTGCCAGAGCTTCACTTCTCGCTGGAGCACAGGAAGGCAAGAATGAAGAGGCAGAACACAGCCTTGGTTTCAGCAGCCTCCGGGGCTGCAAAAGTTCAGCAATAGCTCTGTCAAAGCAGAACTCGGCTGAGAATGCTCTCGCAGCTTGGGAAAGTTAGGCGCAGCTGTTGACCAGCTCTGCCCGTGGCCACAGGCTGCTTCTTCCACCTTCACTGTGGCAGAGCTTTTGCGGAACAGAGAGGGCATTCTTCAAGGGCGTGTTCTCCAAGGTGCTGTGAAACAGAGCCTAGCACGCTGTCTCGCTGATCCTGGCTTTCGGCAAGCAGGCGTGCCAGACCGCCTACATTCTGCACTCTGGCAGCCTAGTTGCCAGCTTTCAGCAGCTGCTGTCCTAGCAAGGAAGCTCAGGGAGTCAAAGCCAGTGCCGGGCGGCACCTTTCTGCTTTGCCCGCCTAAGCGGCGCCACGCTCCCTCGGATACTGTGTCCTTTCCCTCTGCACTGCGTCTGCCGAGGTGCTCTCTGCCTCTCGGAGCAGAAGGGCAAAGGACATTGTTTTCCACAGCAGGGTAGAAATGGCATTGCTAGCAGGAAAGCTAGATGCCTTGGAACTGTCCCCTTAGCCCTTGCCACTCACTTCAGGCTCGTACGCTGAGCAGAACAGCCTGCTGTTCTGAAGCTTCGCTGGCTGCCGTTCGTGCCCAGACGCGATTTCCTTCCCAAGGAGGCGAAGCGCCGTCTACTTCTCGCAGCGAGCACGCTGCTCCTGGCTTTCGCTTCTGCCGCAACGAGCTCGCTACGAGCACTTTTCTTCTCAACCCTCTAGACCATTGCGTTCTGCTTTTCTTGTCTCGTGAATGGAGACGGAAAGCTTCTCGGCTACAATCTCGCCTAGAACAACTGCGGCTACACATTAAGCTCGCCCGGAACGCCCTGCTGAAACTTGCCTTCTGGCACCACATTCGCGGGGCAGCCGTCTTTCTTCGGCCACCTGCCAAGTGGCCCCATATCGCCGCGCTCGTTGCACTCCGCTTGTCAGATTGGCTTCCCGTGGCGCTGATTTCAGCCTGGCCAAATACTAGCGCCGCGGAGAGCTGTCTCGCAGACAATCATGTTCCAGCATAGAAATTTGTCCTGCAATGTTCCCCCCTCTTTTCCCTCATTGTGCTGCTCTGATGAATGCCTTGAGCATGGAACGACTTAAGCCAGCAAGTATTCCTCGCCGGCCACCTCTCGCTGTGCAAGAGGTATGCCGTGGACCCTTGGAACGCTGCCAAGCAAAAAGCAGAGCAGTGACCATAAAAGCGAGGAGAGAGCATGCACGAAGCACACTAGTTCTGTCTAGTGCTTTCCGTGCAGAGAGGCGGCAAAGCTGAATGCCGTGCCAGAGCTTCACTTCTCGCTGGAGCACAGGAAGGCAAGAATGAAGAGGCAGAACACAGCCTTGGTTTCAGCAGCCTCCGGGGCTGCAAAAGTTCAGCAATAGCTCTGTCAAAGCAGAACTCGGCTGAGAATGCTCTCGCAGCTTGGGAAAGTTAGGCGCAGCTGTTGACCAGCTCTGCCCGTGGCCACAGGCTGCTTCTTCCACCTTCACTGTGGCAGAGCTTTTGCGGAACAGAGAGGGCATTCTTCAAGGGCGTGTTCTCCAAGGTGCTGTGAAACAGAGCCTAGCACGCTGTCTCGCTGATCCTGGCTTTCGGCAAGCAGGCGTGCCAGACCGCCTACATTCTGCACTCTGGCAGCCTAGTTGCCAGCTTTCGGCAGCTGCTGTCCTAGCAAGGAAGCTCAGGGAGTCAAAGCCAGTGCCGGGCGGCACCTTTCTGCTTTGCCCGCCTAAGCGGCGCCACGCTCCCTCGGATACTGTGTCCTTTCCCTCTGCACTGCGTCTGCCGAGGTGCTCTCTGCCTCTCGGAGCAGAAGGGCAAAGGACAATGTTTTCCACAGCAGGGTAGAAATGGCATTGCTAGCAGGAAAGCTAGATGCCTTGGAACTGTCCCCTTAGCCCTTGCCACTCACTTCAGGCTCGTACGCTGAGCAGAACAGCCTGCTGTTCTGAAGCTTCGCTGGCTGCCGTTCGTGCCCAGACGCGATTTCCTTCCCAAGGAGGCGAAGCGCCGTCTACTTCTCGCAGCGAGCACGCTGCTCCTGGCTTTCGCTTCTGCCGCAACGAGCTCGCTACGAGCACTTTTCTTCTCAACCCTCTAGACCATTGCGTTCTGCTTTTCTTGTCTCGTGAATGGAGACGGAAAGCTTCTCGGCTACAATCTCGCCTAGAACAACTGCGGCTACACATTAAGCTCGCCCGGAACGCCCTGCTGAAACTTGCCTTCTGGCACCACATTCGCGGGGCAGCCGTCTTTCTTCGGCCACCTGCCAAGTGGCCCCATATCGCCGCGCTCGTTGCACTCCGCTTGTCAGATTGGCTTCCCGTGGCGCTGATTTCAGCCTGGCCAAATACTAGCGCCGCGGAGAGCTGTCTCGCAGACAATCATGTTCCAGCATAGAAATTTGTCCTGCAATGTTCCCCCCTCTTTTCCCGCATTGTGCTGCTCTGATGAATGCCTTGAGCATGGAACGACTTAAGCCAGCAAGTATTCCTCGCCGGCCACCTCTCGCTGTGCAAGATGTATGCCGTGGACCCTTGGAACGCTGCCAAGCAAAAAGCAGAGCAGTGACCATAAAAGCGAGGAGAGAGCATGCACGAAGCACACTAGTTCTGTCTAGTGCTTTCCGTGCAGAGAGGCGGCAAAGCTGAATGCCGTGCCAGAGCTTCACTTCTCGCTGGAGCACAGGAAGGCAAGAATGAAGAGGCAGAACACAGCCTTGGTTTCAGCAGCCTCCGGGGCTGCAAAAGTTCAGCAATAGCTCTGTCAAAGCAGAACTCGGCTGAGAATGCTCTCGCAGCTTGGGAAAGTTAGGCGCAGCTGTTGACCAGCTCTGCCCGTGGCCACAGGCTGCTTCTTCCACCTTCACTGTGGCAGAGCTTTTGCGGAACAGAGACGGCATTCTTCAAGGGCGTGTTCTCCAAGGTGCTGTGAAACAGAGCCTAGCACGCTGTCTCGCTGGTCCTGGCTTTCGGCAAGCAGGCGTGCCAGACCGCCTACATTCTGCACTCTGGCAGCCTAGTTGCCAGCTTTCGGCAGCTGCTGTCCTAGCAAGGAAGCTCAGGGAGTCAAAGCCAGTGCCGGGCGGCACCTTTCTGCTTTGCCCGCCTAAGCGGCGCCACGCTCCCTCGGATACTGTGTCCTTTCCCTCTGCACTGCGTCTGCCGAGGTGCTCTGTGCCTCTCGGAGCAGAAGGGCAAAGGACAATGTTTTCCACAGCAGGGTAGAAATGGCATTGCTAGCAGGAAAGCTAGATGCCTTGGAACTGTCCCCTTAGCCCTTGCCACTCACTTCAGGCTCGTACGCTGAGCAGAACAGCCTGCTGTTCTGAAGCTTCGCTGGCTGCCGTTCGTGCCCAGACGCGATTTCCTTCCCAAGGAGGCGAAGCGCCGTCTACTTCTCGCAGCGAGCACGCTGCTCCTGGCTTTCGCTTCTGCCGCAACGAGCTCGCTACGAGCACTTTTCTTCTCAACCCTCTAGACCATTGCGTTCTGCTTTTCTTGTCTCGTGAATGGAGACGGAAAGCTTCTCGGCTACAATCTCGCCTAGAACAACTGCGGCTACACATTAAGCTCGCCCGGAACGCCCTGCTGAAACTTGCCTTCTGGCACCACATTCGCGGGGCAGCCGTCTTTCTTCGGCCACCTGCCAAGTGGCCCCATATCGCCGCGCTCGTTGCACTCCGCTTGTCAGATTGGCTTCCCGTGGCGCTGATTTCAGCCTGGCCAAATACTCGCGCTGCGGAGAGCTGTCTCGCAGACAATCATGTTCCAGCATAGAAATTTGTCCTGCAATGTTCCCCCCTCTTTTCCCGCATTGTGCTGCTCTGATGAATGCCTTGAGCATGGAACGACTTAAGCCAGCAAGTATTCCTCGCCGGCCACCTCTCGCTGTGCAAGAGGTATGCCGTGGAGCCTTGGAACGCTGCCAAGCAAAAAGCAGAGCAGTGACCATAAAAGCGAGGAGAGAGCATGCACGAAGCACACTAGTTCTGTCTAGTGCTTTCCGTGCAGAGAGGCGGCAAAGCTGAATGCCGTGCCAGAGCTTCACTTCTCGCTGGAGCACAGGAAGGCAAGAATGAAGAGGCAGAACACAGCCTTGGTTTCAGCAGCCTCCGGGGCTGCAAAAGTTCAGCAATAGCTCTGTCAAAGCAGAACTCGGCTGAGAATGCTCTCGCAGCTTGGGAAAGTTAGGCGCAGCTGTTGACCAGCTCTGCCCGTGGCCACAGGCTGCTTCTTCCACCTTCACTGTGGCAGAGCTTTTGCGGAACAGAGACGGCATTCTTCAAGGGCGTGTTCTCCAAGGTGCTGTGAAACAGAGCCTAGCACGCTGTCTCGCTGATCCTGGCTTTCGGCAAGCAGGCGTGCCAGACCGCCTACATTCTGCACTCTGGCAGCCTAGTTGCCAGCTTTCAGCAGCTGCTGTCCTAGCAAGGAAGCTCAGGGAGTCAAAGCCAGTGCCGGGCGGCACCTTTCTGCTTTGCCCGCCTAAGCGGCGCCACGCTCCCTCGGATACTGTGTCCTTTCCCTCTGCACTGCGTCTGCCGAGGTGCTCTCTGCCTCTCGGAGCAGAAGGGCAAAGGACATTGTTTTCCACAGCAGGGTAGAAATGGCATTGCTAGCAGGAAAGCTAGATGCCTTGGAACTGTCCCCTTAGCCCTTGCCACTCACTTCAGGCTCGTACGCTGAGCAGAACAGCCTGCTGTTCTGAAGCTTCGCTGGCTGCCGTTCGTGCCCAGACGCGATTTCCTTCCCAAGGAGGCGAAGCGCCGTCTACTTCTCGCAGCGAGCACGCTGCTCCTGGCTTTCGCTTCTGCCGCAACGAGCTCGCTACGAGCACTTTTCTTCTCAACCCTCTAGACCATTGCGTTCTGCTTTTCTTGTCTCGTGAATGGAGACGGAAAGCTTCTCGGCTACAATCTCGCCTAAAACAACTGCGGCTACACATTAAGCTCGCCCGGAACGCCCTGCTGAAACTTGCCTTCTGGCACCACATTCGCGGGGCAGCCGTCTTTCTTCGGCCACCTGCCAAGTGGCCCCATATCGCCGCGCTCGTTGCACTCCGCTTGTCAGATTGGCTTCCCGTGGCGCTGATTTCAGCCTGGCCAAATACTAGCGCCGCGGAGAGCTGTCTCGCAGACAATCATGTTCCAGCATAGAAATTTGTCCTGCAATGTTCCCCCCTCTTTTCCCTCATTGTGCTGCTCTGATGAATGCCTTGAGCATGGAACGACTTAAGCCAGCAAGTATTCCTCGCCGGCCACCTCTCGCTGTGCAAGATGTATGCCGTGGACCCTTGGAACGCTGCCAAGCAAAAAGCAGAGCAGTGACCATAAAAGCGAGGAGAGAGCATGCACGAAGCACACTAGTTCTGTCTAGTGCTTTCCGTGCAGAGAGGCGGCAAAGCTGAATGCCGTGCCAGAGCTTCACTTCTCGCTGGAGCACAGGAAGGCAAGAATGAAGAGGCAGAACACAGCCTTGGTTTCAGCAGCCTCCGGGGCTGCAAAAGTTCAGCAATAGCTCTGTCAAAGCAGAACTCGGCTGAGAATGCTCTCGCAGCTTGGGAAAGTTAGGCGCAGCTGTTGACCAGCTCTGCCCGTGGCCACAGGCTGCTTCTTCCACCTTCACTGTGGCAGAGCTTTTGCGGAACAGAGACGGCATTCTTCAAGGGCGTGTTCTCCAAGGTGCTGTGAAACAGAGCCTAGCACGCTGTCTCGCTGATCCTGGCTTTCGGCAAGCAGGCGTGCCAGACCGCCTACATTCTGCACTCTGGCAGCCTAGTTGCCAGCTTTCGGCAGCTGCTGTCCTAGCAAGGAAGCTCAGGGAGTCAAAGCCAGTGCCGGGCGGCACCTTTCTGCTTTGCCCGCCTAAGCGGCGCCACGCTCCCTCGGATACTGTGTCCTTTCCCTCTGCACTGCGTCTGCCGAGGTGCTCTCTGCCTCTCGGAGCAGAAGGGCAAAGGACAATGTTTTCCACAGCAGGGTAGAAATGGCATTGCTAGCAGGAAAGCTAGATGCCTTGGAACTGTCCCCTTAGCCCTTGCCACTCACTTCAGGCTCGTACGCTGAGCAGAACAGCCTGCTGTTCTGAAGCTTCGCTGGCTGCCGTTCGTGCCCAGACGCGATTTCCTTCCCAAGGAGGCGAAGCGCCGTCTACTTCTCGCAGCGAGCACGCTGCTCCTGGCTTTCGCTTCTGCCGCAACGAGCTCGCTACGAGCACTTTTCTTCTCAACCCTCTAGACCATTGCTTTCTGCTTTTCTTGTCTCGTGAATGGAGACGGAAAGCTTCTCGGCTACAATCTCGCCTAGAACAACTGCGGCTACACATTAAGCTCGCCCGGAACGCCCTGCTGAAACTTGCCTTCTGGCACCCCATTCGCGGGGCAGCCATCATTCTTCGGCCACCTGCCAAGTGGCCCCATATCGCCGCGCTCGTTGCACTCCGCTTGTCAGATTGGCTTCCCGTGGCGCTGATTTCAGCCTGGCCAAATACTCGCGCTGCGAAGAGCTGTCTCGCAGACAATCATGATCCAGCATAGAAATTTGTCCTGCAATGTTCCCCCCTCTTTTCCCGCATTGTGCTGCTCTGATGAATGCCTTGAGCATGGAACGACTTAAGCCAGCAAGTATTCCTCGCTGGCCACCTCTCGCTGTGCAAGAGGTATGCCGTGGACCCTTGGAACGCTGCCAAGCAAAAAGCAGAGCAGTGACCATAAAAGCGAGGAGAGAGCATGCACGAAGCACACTAGTTCTGTCTAGTGCTTTCCGTGCAGAGAGGCGGCAAAGCTGAATGCCGTGCCAGAGCTTCACTTCTCGCTGGAGCACAGGAAGGCAAGAATGAAGAGGCAGAACACAGCCTTGGTTTCAGCAGCCTCCGGGGCTGCAAAAGTTCAGCAATAGCTCTGTCAAAGCAGAACTCGGCTGAGAATGCTCTCGCAGCTTGGGAAAGTTAGGCGCAGCTGTTGACCAGCTCTGCCCGTGGCCACAGGCTGCTTCTTCCACCTTCACTGTGGCAGAGCTTTTGCGGAACAGAGAGGGCATTCTTCAAGGGCGTGTTCTCCAAGGTGCTGTGAAACAGAGCCTAGCACGCTGTCTCGCTGATCCTGGCTTTCGGCAAGCAGGCGTGCCAGACCGCCTACATTCTGCACTCTGGCAGCCTAGTTGCCAGCTTTCGGCAGCTGCTGTCCTAGCAAGGAAGCTCAGGGAGTCAAAGCCAGTGCCGGGCGGCACCTTTCTGCTTTGCCCGCCTAAGCGGCGCCACGCTCCCTCGGATACTGTGTCCTTTCCCTCTGCACTGCGTCTGCCGAGGTGCTCTGTGCCTCTCGGAGCAGAAGGGCAAAGGACATTGTTTTCCACAGCAGGGTAGAAATGGCATTGCTAGCAGGAAAGCTAGATGCCTTGGAACTGTCCCCTTAGCCCTTGCCACTCACTTCAGGCTCGTACGCTGAGCAGAACAGCCTGCTGTTCTGAAGCTTCGCTGGCTGCCGTTCGTGCCCAGACGCGATTTCCTTCCCAAGGAGGCGAAGCGCCGTCTACTTCTCGCAGCGAGCACGCTGCTCCTGGCTTTCGCTTCTGCCGCAACGAGCTCGCTACGAGCACTTTTCTTCTCAACCCTCTAGACCATTGCGTTCTGCTTTTCTTGTCTCGTGAATGGAGACGGAAAGCTTCTCGGCTACAATCTCGCCTAAAACAACTGCGGCTACACATTAAGCTCGCCCGGAACGCCCTGCTGAAACTTGCCTTCTGGCACCACATTCGCGGGGCAGCCGTCTTTCTTCGGCCACCTGCCAAGTGGCCCCATATCGCCGCGCTCGTTGCACTCCGCTTGTCAGATTGGCTTCCCGTGGCGCTGATTTCAGCCTGGCCAAATACTAGCGCCGCGGAGAGCTGTCTCGCAGACAATCATGTTCCAGCATAGAAATTTGTCCTGCAATGTTCCCCCCTCTTTTCCCTCATTGTGCTGCTCTGATGAATGCCTTGAGCATGGAACGACTTAAGCCAGCAAGTATTCCTCGCCGGCCACCTCTCGCTGTGCAAGATGTATGCCGTGGACCCTTGGAACGCTGCCAAGCAAAAAGCAGAGCAGTGACCATAAAAGCGAGGAGAGAGCATGCACGAAGCACACTAGTTCTGTCTAGTGCTTTCCGTGCAGAGAGGCGGCAAAGCTGAATGCCGTGCCAGAGCTTCACTTCTCGCTGGAGCACAGGAAGGCAAGAATGAAGAGGCAGAACACAGCCTTGGTTTCAGCAGCCTCCGGGGCTGCAAAAGTTCAGCAATAGCTCTGTCAAAGCAGAACTCGGCTGAGAATGCTCTCGCAGCTTGGGAAAGTTAGGCGCAGCTGTTGACCAGCTCTGCCCGTGGCCACAGGCTGCTTCTTCCACCTTCACTGTGGCAGAGCTTTTGCGGAACAGAGACGGCATTCTTCAAGGGCGTGTTCTCCAAGGTGCTGTGAAACAGAGCCTAGCACGCTGTCTCGCTGATCCTGGCTTTCGGCAAGCAGGCGTGCCAGACCGCCTACATTCTGCACTCTGGCAGCCTAGTTGCCAGCTTTCGGCAGCTGCTGTCCTAGCAAGGAAGCTCAGGGAGTCAAAGCCAGTGCCGGGCGGCACCTTTCTGCTTTGCCCGCCTAAGCGGCGCCACGCTCCCTCGGATACTGTGTCCTTTCCCTCTGCACTGCGTCTGCCGAGGTGCTCTCTGCCTCTCGGAGCAGAAGGGCAAAGGACAATGTTTTCCACAGCAGGGTAGAAATGGCATTGCTAGCAGGAAAGCTAGATGCCTTGGAACTGTCCCCTTAGCCCTTGCCACTCACTTCAGGCTCGTACGCTGAGCAGAACAGCCTGCTGTTCTGAAGCTTCGCTGGCTGCCGTTCGTGCCCAGACGCGATTTCCTTCCCAAGGAGGCGAAGCGCCGTCTACTTCTCGCAGCGAGCACGCTGCTCCTGGCTTTCGCTTCTGCCGCAACGAGCTCGCTACGAGCACTTTTCTTCTCAACCCTCTAGACCATTGCTTTCTGCTTTTCTTGTCTCGTGAATGGAGACGGAAAGCTTCTCGGCTACAATCTCGCCTAGAACAACTGCGGCTACACATTAAGCTCGCCCGGAACGCCCTGCTGAAACTTGCCTTCTGGCACCCCATTCGCGGGGCAGCCATCATTCTTCGGCCACCTGCCAAGTGGCCCCATATCGCCGCGCTCGTTGCACTCCGCTTGTCAGATTGGCTTCCCGTGGCGCTGATTTCAGCCTGGCCAAATACTCGCGCTGCGAAGAGCTGTCTCGCAGACAATCATGATCCAGCATAGAAATTTGTCCTGCAATGTTCCCCCCTCTTTTCCCGCATTGTGCTGCTCTGATGAATGCCTTGAGCATGGAACGACTTAAGCCAGCAAGTATTCCTCGCCGGCCACCTCTCGCTGTGCAAGAGGTATGCCGTGGACCCTTGGAACGCTGCCAAGCAAAAAGCAGAGCAGTGACCATAAAAGCGAGGAGAGAGCATGCACGAAGCACACTAGTTCTGTCTAGTGCTTTCCGTGCAGAGAGGCGGCAAAGCTGAATGCCGTGCCAGAGCTTCACTTCTCGCTGGAGCACAGGAAGGCAAGAATGAAGAGGCAGAACACAGCCTTGGTTTCAGCAGCCTCCGGGGCTGCAAAAGTTCAGCAATAGCTCTGTCAAAGCAGAACTCGGCTGAGAATGCTCTCGCAGCTTGGGAAAGTTAGGCGCAGCTGTTGACCAGCTCTGCCCGTGGCCACAGGCTGCTTCTTCCACCTTCACTGTGGCAGAGCTTTTGCGGAACAGAGAGGGCATTCTTCAAGGGCGTGTTCTCCAAGGTGCTGTGAAACAGAGCCTAGCACGCTGTCTCGCTGATCCTGGCTTTCGGCAAGCAGGCGTGCCAGACCGCCTACATTCTGCACTCTGGCAGCCTAGTTGCCAGCTTTCGGCAGCTGCTGTCCTAGCAAGGAAGCTCAGGGAGTCAAAGCCAGTGCCGGGCGGCACCTTTCTGCTTTGCCCGCCTAAGCGGCGCCACGCTCCCTCGGATACTGTGTCCTTTCCCTCTGCACTGCGTCTGCCGAGGTGCTCTGTGCCTCTCGGAGCAGAAGGGCAAAGGACAATGTTTTCCACAGCAGGGTAGAAATGGCATTGCTAGCAGGAAAGCTAGATGCCTTGGAACTGTCCCCTTAGCCCTTGCCACTCACTTCAGGCTCGTACGCTGAGCAGAACAGCCTGCTGTTCTGAAGCTTCGCTGGCTGCCGTTCGTGCCCAGACGCGATTTCCTTCCCAAGGAGGCGAAGCGCCGTCTACTTCTCGCAGCGAGCACGCTGCTCCTGGCTTTCGCTTCTGCCGCAACGAGCTCGCTACGAGCACTTTTCTTCTCAACCCTCTAGACCATTGCGTTCTGCTTTTCTTGTCTCGTGAATGGAGACGGAAAGCTTCTCGGCTACAATCTCGCCTAGAACAACTGCGGCTACACATTAAGCTCGCCCGGAACGCCCTGCTGAAACTTGCCTTCTGGCACCACATTCGCGGGGCAGCCGTCTTTCTTCGGCCACCTGCCAAGTGGCCCCATATCGCCGCGCTCGTTGCACTCCGCTTGTCAGATTGGCTTCCCGTGGCGCTGATTTCAGCCTGGCCAAATACTCGCGCTGCGGAGAGCTGTCTCGCAGACAATCATGTTCCAGCATAGAAATTTGTCCTGCAATGTTCCCCCCTCTTTTCCCGCATTGTGCTGCTCTGATGAATGCCTTGAGCATGGAACGACTTAAGCCAGCAAGTATTCCTCGCCGGCCACCTCTCGCTGTGCAAGAGGTATGCCGTGGAGCCTTGGAACGCTGCCAAGCAAAAAGCAGAGCAGTGACCATAAAAGCGAGGAGAGAGCATGCACGAAGCACACTAGTTCTGTCTAGTGCTTTCCGTGCAGAGAGGCGGCAAAGCTGAATGCCGTGCCAGAGCTTCACTTCTCGCTGGAGCACAGGAAGGCAAGAATGAAGAGGCAGAACACAGCCTTGGTTTCAGCAGCCTCCGGGGCTGCAAAAGTTCAGCAATAGCTCTGTCAAAGCAGAACTCGGCTGAGAATGCTCTCGCAGCTTGGGAAAGTTAGGCGCAGCTGTTGACCAGCTCTGCCCGTGGCCACAGGCTGCTTCTTCCACCTTCACTGTGGCAGAGCTTTTGCGGAGCAGAGACGGCATTCTTCAAGGGCGTGTTCTCCAAGGTGCTGTGAAACAGAGCCTAGCACGCTGTCTCGCTGATCCTGGCTTTCGGCAAGCAGGCGTGCCAGACCGCCGACATTCTGCACTCTGGCAGCCTAGTTGCCAGCTTTCAGCAGCTGCTGTCCTAGCAAGGAAGCTCAGGGAGTCAAAGCCAGTGCCGGGCGGCACCTTTCTGCTTTGCCCGCCTAAGCGGCGCCACGCTCCCTCGGATACTGTGTCCTTTCCCTCTGCACTGCGTCTGCCGAGGTGCTCTCTGCCTCTCGGAGCAGAAGGGCAAAGGACAATGTTTTCCACAGCAGGGTAGAAATGGCATTGCTAGCAGGAAAGCTAGATGCCTTGGAACTGTCCCCTTAGCCCTTGCCACTCACTTCAGGCTCGTACGCTGAGCAGAACAGCCTGCTGTTCTGAAGCTTCGCTGGCTGCCGTTCGTGCCCAGACGCGATTTCCTTCCCAAGGAGGCGAAGCGCCGTCTACTTCTCGCAGCGAGCACGCTGCTCCTGGCTTTCGCTTCTGCCGCAACGAGCTCGCTACGAGCACTTTTCTTCTCAACCCTCTAGACCATTGCTTTCTGCTTTTCTTGTCTCGTGAATGGAGACGGAAAGCTTCTCGGCTACAATCTCGCCTAGAACAACTGCGGCTACACATTAAGCTCGCCCGGAACGCCCTGCTGAAACTTGCCTTCTGGCACCCCATTCGCGGAGCAGCCATCATTCTTCGGCCACCTGCCAAGTGGCCCCATATCGCCGCGCTCGTTGCACTCCGCTTGTCAGATTGGCTTCCCGTGGCGCTGATTTCAGCCTGGCCAAATACTCGCGCTGCGAAGAGCTGTCTCGCAGACAATCATGATCCAGCATAGAAATTTGTCCTGCAATGTTCCCCCCTCTTTTCCCGCATTGTGCTGCTCTGATGAATGCCTTGAGCATGGAACGACTTAAGCCAGCAAGTATTCCTCGCCGGCCACCTCTCGCTGTGCAAGAGGTATGCCGTGGACCCTTGGAACGCTGCCAAGCAAAAAGCAGAGCAGTGACCATAAAAGCGAGGAGAGAGCATGCACGAAGCACACTAGTTCTGTCTAGTGCTTTCCGTGCAGAGAGGCGGCAAAGCTGAATGCCGTGCCAGAGCTTCACTTCTCGCTGGAGCACAGGAAGGCAAGAATGAAGAGGCAGAACACAGCCTTGGTTTCAGCAGCCTCCGGGGCTGCAAAAGTTCAGCAATAGCTCTGTCAAAGCAGAACTCGGCTGAGAATGCTCTCGCAGCTTGGGAAAGTTAGGCGCAGCTGTTGACCAGCTCTGCCCGTGGCCACAGGCTGCTTCTTCCACCTTCACTGTGGCAGAGCTTTTGCGGAACAGAGAGGGCATTCTTCAAGGGCGTGTTCTCCAAGGTGCTGTGAAACAGAGCCTAGCACGCTGTCTCGCTGATCCTGGCTTTCGGCAAGCAGGCGTGCCAGACCGCCTACATTCTGCACTCTGGCAGCCTAGTTGCCAGCTTTCGGCAGCTGCTGTCCTAGCAAGGAAGCTCAGGGAGTCAAAGCCAGTGCCGGGCGGCACCTTTCTGCTTTGCCCGCCTAAGCGGCGCCACGCTCCCTCGGATACTGTGTCCTTTCCCTCTGCACTGCGTCTGCCGAGGTGCTCTCTGCCTCTCGGAGCAGAAGGGCAAAGGACAATGTTTTCCACAGCAGGGTAGAAATGGCATTGCTAGCAGGAAAGCTAGATGCCTTGGAACTGTCCCCTTAGCCCTTGCCACTCACTTCAGGCTCGTACGCTGAGCAGAACAGCCTGCTGTTCTGAAGCTTCGCTGGCTGCCGTTCGTGCCCAGACGCGATTTCCTTCCCAAGGAGGCGAAGCGCCGTCTACTTCTCGCAGCGAGCACGCTGCTCCTGGCTTTCGCTTCTGCCGCAACGAGCTCGCTACGAGCACTTTTCTTCTCAACCCTCTAGACCATTGCGTTCTGCTTTTCTTGTCTCGTGAATGGAGACGGAAAGCTTCTCGGCTACAATCTCGCCTAAAACAACTGCGGCTACACATTAAGCTCGCCCGGAACGCCCTGCTGAAACTTGCCTTCTGGCACCCCATTCGCGGGGCAGCCGTCTTTCTTCGGCCACCTGCCAAGTGGCCCCATATCGCCGCGCTCGTTGCACTCCGCTTGTCAGATTGGCTTCCCGTGGCGCTGATTTCAGCCTGGCCAAATACTAGCGCCGCGGAGAGCTGTCTCGCAGACAATCATGTTCCAGCATAGAAATTTGTCCTGCAATGTTCCCCCCTCTTTTCCCTCATTGTGCTGCTCTGATGAATGCCTTGAGCATGGAACGACTTAAGCCAGCAAGTATTCCTCGCCGGCCACCTCTCGCTGTGCAAGATGTATGCCGTGGACCCTTGGAACGCTGCCAAGCAAAAAGCAGAGCAGTGACCATAAAAGCGAGGAGAGAGCATGCACGAAGCACACTAGTTCTGTCTAGTGCTTTCCGTGCAGAGAGGCGGCAAAGCTGAATGCCGTGCCAGAGCTTCACTTCTCGCTGGAGCACAGGAAGGCAAGAATGAAGAGGCAGAACACAGCCTTGGTTTCAGCAGCCTCCGGGGCTGCAAAAGTTCAGCAATAGCTCTGTCAAAGCAGAACTCGGCTGAGAATGCTCTCGCAGCTTGGGAAAGTTAGGCGCAGCTGTTGACCAGCTCTGCCCGTGGCCACAGGCTGCTTCTTCCACCTTCACTGTGGCAGAGCTTTTGCGGAGCAGAGAGGGCATTCTTCAAGGGCGTGTTCTCCAAGGTGCTGTGAAACAGAGCCTAGCACGCTGTCTCGCTGATCCTGGCTTTCGGCAAGCAGGCGTGCCAGACCGCCTACATTCTGCACTCTGGCAGCCTAGTTGCCAGCTTTCGGCAGCTGCTGTCCTAGCAAGGAAGCTCAGGGAGTCAAAGCCAGTGCCGGGCGGCACCTTTCTGCTTTGCCCGCCTAAGCGGCGCCACGCTCCCTCGGATACTGTGTCCTTTCCCTCTGCACTGCGTCTGCCGAGGTGCTCTCTGCCTCTCGGAGCAGAAGGGCAAAGGACAATGTTTTCCACAGCAGGGTAGAAATGGCATTGCTAGCAGGAAAGCTAGATGCCTTGGAACTGTCCCCTTAGCCCTTGCCACTCACTTCAGGCTCGTACGCTGAGCAGAACAGCCTGCTGTTCTGAAGCTTCGCTGGCTGCCGTTCGTGCCCAGACGCGATTTCCTTCCCAAGGAGGCGAAGCGCCGTCTACTTCTCGCAGCGAGCACGCTGCTCCTGGCTTTCGCTTCTGCCGCAACGAGCTCGCTACGAGCACTTTTCTTCTCAACCCTCTAGACCATTGCTTTCTGCTTTTCTTGTCTCGTGAATGGAGACGGAAAGCTTCTCGGCTACAATCTCGCCTAGAACAACTGCGGCTACACATTAAGCTCGCCCGGAACGCCCTGCTGAAACTTGCCTTCTGGCACCCCATTCGCGGGGCAGCCATCATTCTTCGGCCACCTGCCAAGTGGCCCCATATCGCCGCGCTCGTTGCACTCCGCTTGTCAGATTGGCTTCCCGTGGCGCTGATTTCAGCCTGGCCAAATACTCGCGCTGCGAAGAGCTGTCTCGCAGACAATCATGATCCAGCATAGAAATTTGTCCTGCAATGTTCCCCCCTCTTTTCCCGCATTGTGCTGCTCTGATGAATGCCTTGAGCATGGAACGACTTAAGCCAGCAAGTATTCCTCGCCGGCCACCTCTCGCTGTGCAAGAGGTATGCCGTGGACCCTTGGAACGCTGCCAAGCAAAAAGCAGAGCAGTGACCATAAAAGCGAGGAGAGAGCATGCACGAAGCACACTAGTTCTGTCTAGTGCTTTCCGTGCAGAGAGGCGGCAAAGCTGAATGCCGTGCCAGAGCTTCACTTCTCGCTGGAGCACAGGAAGGCAAGAATGAAGAGGCAGAACACAGCCTTGGTTTCAGCAGCCTCCGGGGCTGCAAAAGTTCAGCAATAGCTCTGTCAAAGCAGAACTCGGCTGAGAATGCTCTCGCAGCTTGGGAAAGTTAGGCGCAGCTGTTGACCAGCTCTGCCCGTGGCCACAGGCTGCTTCTTCCACCTTCACTGTGGCAGAGCTTTTGCGGAACAGAGAGGGCATTCTTCAAGGGCGTGTTCTCCAAGGTGCTGTGAAACAGAGCCTAGCACGCTGTCTCGCTGATCCTGGCTTTCGGCAAGCAGGCGTGCCAGACCGCCTACATTCTGCACTCTGGCAGCCTAGTTGCCAGCTTTCGGCAGCTGCTGTCCTAGCAAGGAAGCTCAGGGAGTCAAAGCCAGTGCCGGGCGGCACCTTTCTGCTTTGCCCGCCTAAGCGGCGCCACGCTCCCTCGGATACTGTGTCCTTTCCCTCTGCACTGCGTCTGCCGAGGTGCTCTGTGCCTCTCGGAGCAGAAGGGCAAAGGACATTGTTTTCCACAGCAGGGTAGAAATGGCATTGCTAGCAGGAAAGCTAGATGCCTTGGAACTGTCCCCTTAGCCCTTGCCACTCACTTCAGGCTCGTACGCTGAGCAGAACAGCCTGCTGTTCTGAAGCTTCGCTGGCTGCCGTTCGTGCCCAGACGCGATTTCCTTCCCAAGGAGGCGAAGCGCCGTCTACTTCTCGCAGCGAGCACGCTGCTCCTGGCTTTCGCTTCTGCCGCAACGAGCTCGCTACGAGCACTTTTCTTCTCAACCCTCTAGACCATTGCGTTCTGCTTTTCTTGTCTCGTGAATGGAGACGGAAAGCTTCTCGGCTACAATCTCGCCTAAAACAACTGCGGCTACACATTAAGCTCGCCCGGAACGCCCTGCTGAAACTTGCCTTCTGGCACCACATTCGCGGGGCAGCCGTCTTTCTTCGGCCACCTGCCAAGTGGCCCCATATCGCCGCGCTCGTTGCACTCCGCTTGTCAGATTGGCTTCCCGTGGCGCTGATTTCAGCCTGGCCAAATACTAGCGCCGCGGAGAGCTGTCTCGCAGACAATCATGTTCCAGCATAGAAATTTGTCCTGCAATGTTCCCCCCTCTTTTCCCTCATTGTGCTGCTCTGATGAATGCCTTGAGCATGGAACGACTTAAGCCAGCAAGTATTCCTCGCCGGCCACCTCTCGCTGTGCAAGATGTATGCCGTGGACCCTTGGAACGCTGCCAAGCAAAAAGCAGAGCAGTGACCATAAAAGCGAGGAGAGAGCATGCACGAAGCACACTAGTTCTGTCTAGTGCTTTCCGTGCAGAGAGGCGGCAAAGCTGAATGCCGTGCCAGAGCTTCACTTCTCGCTGGAGCACAGGAAGGCAAGAATGAAGAGGCAGAACACAGCCTTGGTTTCAGCAGCCTCCGGGGCTGCAAAAGTTCAGCAATAGCTCTGTCAAAGCAGAACTCGGCTGAGAATGCTCTCGCAGCTTGGGAAAGTTAGGCGCAGCTGTTGACCAGCTCTGCCCGTGGCCACAGGCTGCTTCTTCCACCTTCACTGTGGCAGAGCTTTTGCGGAACAGAGACGGCATTCTTCAAGGGCGTGTTCTCCAAGGTGCTGTGAAACAGAGCCTAGCACGCTGTCTCGCTGATCCTGGCTTTCGGCAAGCAGGCGTGCCAGACCGCCTACATTCTGCACTCTGGCAGCCTAGTTGCCAGCTTTCGGCAGCTGCTGTCCTAGCAAGGAAGCTCAGGGAGTCAAAGCCAGTGCCGGGCGGCACCTTTCTGCTTTGCCCGCCTAAGCGGCGCCACGCTCCCTCGGATACTGTGTCCTTTCCCTCTGCACTGCGTCTGCCGAGGTGCTCTCTGCCTCTCGGAGCAGAAGGGCAAAGGACAATGTTTTCCACAGCAGGGTAGAAATGGCATTGCTAGCAGGAAAGCTAGATGCCTTGGAACTGTCCCCTTAGCCCTTGCCACTCACTTCAGGCTCGTACGCTGAGCAGAACAGCCTGCTGTTCTGAAGCTTCGCTGGCTGCCGTTCGTGCCCAGACGCGATTTCCTTCCCAAGGAGGCGAAGCGCCGTCTACTTCTCGCAGCGAGCACGCTGCTCCTGGCTTTCGCTTCTGCCGCAACGAGCTCGCTACGAGCACTTTTCTTCTCAACCCTCTAGACCATTGCTTTCTGCTTTTCTTGTCTCGTGAATGGAGACGGAAAGCTTCTCGGCTACAATCTCGCCTAGAACAACTGCGGCTACACATTAAGCTCGCCCGGAACGCCCTGCTGAAACTTGCCTTCTGGCACCCCATTCGCGGGGCAGCCATCATTCTTCGGCCACCTGCCAAGTGGCCCCATATCGCCGCGCTCGTTGCACTCCGCTTGTCAGATTGGCTTCCCGTGGCGCTGATTTCAGCCTGGCCAAATACTCGCGCTGCGAAGAGCTGTCTCGCAGACAATCATGATCCAGCATAGAAATTTGTCCTGCAATGTTCCCCCCTCTTTTCCCGCATTGTGCTGCTCTGATGAATGCCTTGAGCATGGAACGACTTAAGCCAGCAAGTATTCCTCGCCGGCCACCTCTCGCTGTGCAAGAGGTATGCCGTGGACCCTTGGAACGCTGCCAAGCAAAAAGCAGAGCAGTGACCATAAAAGCGAGGAGAGAGCATGCACGAAGCACACTAGTTCTGTCTAGTGCTTTCCGTGCAGAGAGGCGGCAAAGCTGAATGCCGTGCCAGAGCTTCACTTCTCGCTGGAGCACAGGAAGGCAAGAATGAAGAGGCAGAACACAGCCTTGGTTTCAGCAGCCTCCGGGGCTGCAAAAGTTCAGCAATAGCTCTGTCAAAGCAGAACTCGGCTGAGAATGCTCTCGCAGCTTGGGAAAGTTAGGCGCAGCTGTTGACCAGCTCTGCCCGTGGCCACAGGCTGCTTCTTCCACCTTCACTGTGGCAGAGCTTTTGCGGAACAGAGAGGGCATTCTTCAAGGGCGTGTTCTCCAAGGTGCTGTGAAACAGAGCCTAGCACGCTGTCTCGCTGATCCTGGCTTTCGGCAAGCAGGCGTGCCAGACCGCCTACATTCTGCACTCTGGCAGCCTAGTTGCCAGCTTTCGGCAGCTGCTGTCCTAGCAAGGAAGCTCAGGGAGTCAAAGCCAGTGCCGGGCGGCACCTTTCTGCTTTGCCCGCCTAAGCGGCGCCACGCTCCCTCGGATACTGTGTCCTTTCCCTCTGCACTGCGTCTGCCGAGGTGCTCTGTGCCTCTCGGAGCAGAAGGGCAAAGGACAATGTTTTCCACAGCAGGGTAGAAATGGCATTGCTAGCAGGAAAGCTAGATGCCTTGGAACTGTCCCCTTAGCCCTTGCCACTCACTTCAGGCTCGTACGCTGAGCAGAACAGCCTGCTGTTCTGAAGCTTCGCTGGCTGCCGTTCGTGCCCAGACGCGATTTCCTTCCCAAGGAGGCGAAGCGCCGTCTACTTCTCGCAGCGAGCACGCTGCTCCTGGCTTTCGCTTCTGCCGCAACGAGCTCGCTACGAGCACTTTTCTTCTCAACCCTCTAGACCATTGCGTTCTGCTTTTCTTGTCTCGTGAATGGAGACGGAAAGCTTCTCGGCTACAATCTCGCCTAGAACAACTGCGGCTACACATTAAGCTCGCCCGGAACGCCCTGCTGAAACTTGCCTTCTGGCACCACATTCGCGGGGCAGCCGTCTTTCTTCGGCCACCTGCCAAGTGGCCCCATATCGCCGCGCTCGTTGCACTCCGCTTGTCAGATTGGCTTCCCGTGGCGCTGATTTCAGCCTGGCCAAATACTCGCGCTGCGGAGAGCTGTCTCGCAGACAATCATGTTCCAGCATAGAAATTTGTCCTGCAATGTTCCCCCCTCTTTTCCCGCATTGTGCTGCTCTGATGAATGCCTTGAGCATGGAACGACTTAAGCCAGCAAGTATTCCTCGCCGGCCACCTCTCGCTGTGCAAGAGGTATGCCGTGGAGCCTTGGAACGCTGCCAAGCAAAAAGCAGAGCAGTGACCATAAAAGCGAGGAGAGAGCATGCACGAAGCACACTAGTTCTGTCTAGTGCTTTCCGTGCAGAGAGGCGGCAAAGCTGAATGCCGTGCCAGAGCTTCACTTCTCGCTGGAGCACAGGAAGGCAAGAATGAAGAGGCAGAACACAGCCTTGGTTTCAGCAGCCTCCGGGGCTGCAAAAGTTCAGCAATAGCTCTGTCAAAGCAGAACTCGGCTGAGAATGCTCTCGCAGCTTGGGAAAGTTAGGCGCAGCTGTTGACCAGCTCTGCCCGTGGCCACAGGCTGCTTCTTCCACCTTCACTGTGGCAGAGCTTTTGCGGAACAGAGAGGGCATTCTTCAAGGGCGTGTTCTCCAAGGTGCTGTGAAACAGAGCCTAGCACGCTGTCTCGCTGATCCTGGCTTTCGGCAAGCAGGCGTGCCAGACCGCCTACATTCTGCACTCTGGCAGCCTAGTTGCCAGCTTTCGGCAGCTGCTGTCCTAGCAAGGAAGCTCAGGGAGTCAAAGCCAGTGCCGGGCGGCACCTTTCTGCTTTGCCCGCCTAAGCGGCGCCACGCTCCCTCGGATACTGTGTCCTTTCCCTCTGCACTGCGTCTGCCGAGGTGCTCTGTGCCTCTCGGAGCAGAAGGGCAAAGGACATTGTTTTCCACAGCAGGGTAGAAATGGCATTGCTAGCAGGAAAGCTAGATGCCTTGGAACTGTCCCCTTAGCCCTTGCCACTCACTTCAGGCTCGTACGCTGAGCAGAACAGCCTGCTGTTCTGAAGCTTCGCTGGCTGCCGTTCGTGCCCAGACGCGATTTCCTTCCCAAGGAGGCGAAGCGCCGTCTACTTCTCGCAGCGAGCACGCTGCTCCTGGCTTTCGCTTCTGCCGCAACGAGCTCGCTACGAGCACTTTTCTTCTCAACCCTCTAGACGATTGCGTTCTGCTTTTCTTGTCTCGTGAATGGAGACGGAAAGCTTCTCGGCTACAATCTCGCCTAAAACAACTGCGGCTACACATTAAGCTCGCCCGGAACGCCCTGCTGAAACTTGCCTTCTGGCACCACATTCGCGGGGCAGCCGTCTTTCTTCGGCCACCTGCCAAGTGGCCCCATATCGCCGCGCTCGTTGCACTCCGCTTGTCAGATTGGCTTCCCGTGGCGCTGATTTCAGCCTGGCCAAATACTAGCGCCGCGGAGAGCTGTCTCGCAGACAATCATGTTCCAGCATAGAAATTTGTCCTGCAATGTTCCCCCCTCTTTTCCCTCATTGTGCTGCTCTGATGAATGCCTTGAGCATGGAACGACTTAAGCCAGCAAGTATTCCTCGCCGGCCACCTCTCGCTGTGCAAGATGTATGCCGTGGACCCTTGGAACGCTGCCAAGCAAAAAGCAGAGCAGTGACCATAAAAGCGAGGAGAGAGCATGCACGAAGCACACTAGTTCTGTCTAGTGCTTTCCGTGCAGAGAGGCGGCAAAGCTGAATGCCGTGCCAGAGCTTCACTTCTCGCTGGAGCACAGGAAGGCAAGAATGAAGAGGCAGAACACAGCCTTGGTTTCAGCAGCCTCCGGGGCTGCAAAAGTTCAGCAATAGCTCTGTCAAAGCAGAACTCGGCTGAGAATGCTCTCGCAGCTTGGGAAAGTTAGGCGCAGCTGTTGACCAGCTCTGCCCGTGGCCACAGGCTGCTTCTTCCACCTTCACTGTGGCAGAGCTTTTGCGGAACAGAGACGGCATTCTTCAAGGGCGTGTTCTCCAAGGTGCTGTGAAACAGAGCCTAGCACGCTGTCTCGCTGATCCTGGCTTTCGGCAAGCAGGCGTGCCAGACCGCCTACATTCTGCACTCTGGCAGCCTAGTTGCCAGCTTTCGGCAGCTGCTGTCCTAGCAAGGAAGCTCAGGGAGTCAAAGCCAGTGCCGGGCGGCACCTTTCTGCTTTGCCCGCCTAAGCGGCGCCACGCTCCCTCGGATACTGTGTCCTTTCCCTCTGCACTGCGTCTGCCGAGGTGCTCTCTGCCTCTCGGAGCAGAAGGGCAAAGGACAATGTTTTCCACAGCAGGGTAGAAATGGCATTGCTAGCAGGAAAGCTAGATGCCTTGGAACTGTCCCCTTAGCCCTTGCCACTCACTTCAGGCTCGTACGCTGAGCAGAACAGCCTGCTGTTCTGAAGCTTCGCTGGCTGCCGTTCGTGCCCAGACGCCATTTCCTTCCCAAGGAGGCGAAGCGCCGTCTACTTCTCGCAGCGAGCACGCTGCTCCTGGCTTTCGCTTCTGCCGCAACGAGCTCGCTACGAGCACTTTTCTTCTCAACCCTCTAGACCATTGCGTTCTGCTTTTCTTGTCTCGTGAATGGAGACGGAAAGCTTCTCGGCTACAATCTCGCCTAGAACAACTGCGGCTACACATTAAGCTCGCCCGGAACGCCCTGCTGAAACTTGCCTTCTGGCACCCCATTCGCGGGGCAGCCATCATTCTTCGGCCACCTGCCAAGTGGCCCCATATCGCCGCGCTCGTTGCACTCCGCTTGTCAGATTGGCTTCCCGTGGCGCTGATTTCAGCCTGGCCAAATACTCGCGCTGCGAAGAGCTGTCTCGCAGACAATCATGATCCAGCATAGAAATTTGTCCTGCAATGTTCCCCCCTCTTTTCCCGCATTGTGCTGCTCTGATGAATGCCTTGAGCATGGAACGACTTAAGCCAGCAAGTATTCCTCGCCGGCCACCTCTCGCTGTGCAAGAGGTATGCCGTGGACCCTTGGAACGCTGCCAAGCAAAAAGCAGAGCAGTGACCATAAAAGCGAGGAGAGAGCATGCACGAAGCACACTAGTTCTGTCTAGTGCTTTCCGTGCAGAGAGGCGGCAAAGCTGAATGCCGTGCCAGAGCTTCACTTCTCGCTGGAGCACAGGAAGGCAAGAATGAAGAGGCAGAACACAGCCTTGGTTTCAGCAGCCTCCGGGGCTGCAAAAGTTCAGCAATAGCTCTGTCAAAGCAGAACTCGGCTGAGAATGCTCTCGCAGCTTGGGAAAGTTAGGCGCAGCTGTTGACCAGCTCTGCCCGTGGCCACAGGCTGCTTCTTCCACCTTCACTGTGGCAGAGCTTTTGCGGAACAGAGAGGGCATTCTTCAAGGGCGTGTTCTCCAAGGTGCTGTGAAACAGAGCCTAGCACGCTGTCTCGCTGATCCTGGCTTTCGGCAAGCAGGCGTGCCAGACCGCCTACATTCTGCACTCTGGCAGCCTAGTTGCCAGCTTTCGGCAGCTGCTGTCCTAGCAAGGAAGCTCAGGGAGTCAAAGCCAGTGCCGGGCGGCACCTTTCTGCTTTGCCCGCCTAAGCGGCGCCACGCTCCCTCGGATACTGTGTCCTTTCCCTCTGCACTGCGTCTGCCGAGGTGCTCTGTGCCTCTCGGAGCAGAAGGGCAAAGGACAATGTTTTCCACAGCAGGGTAGAAATGGCATTGCTAGCAGGAAAGCTAGATGCCTTGGAACTGTCCCCTTAGCCCTTGCCACTCACTTCAGGCTCGTACGCTGAGCAGAACAGCCTGCTGTTCTGAAGCTTCGCTGGCTGCCGTTCGTGCCCAGACGCGATTTCCTTCCCAAGGAGGCGAAGCGCCGTCTACTTCTCGCAGCGAGCACGCTGCTCCTGGCTTTCGCTTCTGCCGCAACGAGCTCGCTACGAGCACTTTTCTTCTCAACCCTCTAGACCATTGCGTTCTGCTTTTCTTGTCTCGTGAATGGAGACGGAAAGCTTCTCGGCTACAATCTCGCCTAGAACAACTGCGGCTACACATTAAGCTCGCCCGGAACGCCCTGCTGAAACTTGCCTTCTGGCACCACATTCGCGGGGCAGCCGTCTTTCTTCGGCCACCTGCCAAGTGGCCCCATATCGCCGCGCTCGTTGCACTCCGCTTGTCAGATTGGCTTCCCGTGGCGCTGATTTCAGCCTGGCCAAATACTCGCGCTGCGGAGAGCTGTCTCGCAGACAATCATGTTCCAGCATAGAAATTTGTCCTGCAATGTTCCCCCCTCTTTTCCCGCATTGTGCTGCTCTGATGAATGCCTTGAGCATGGAACGACTTAAGCCAGCAAGTATTCCTCGCCGGCCACCTCTCGCTGTGCAAGAGGTATGCCGTGGAGCCTTGGAACGCTGCCAAGCAAAAAGCAGAGCAGTGACCATAAAAGCGAGGAGAGAGCATGCACGAAGCACACTAGTTCTGTCTAGTGCTTTCCGTGCAGAGAGGCGGCAAAGCTGAATGCCGTGCCAGAGCTTCACTTCTCGCTGGAGCACAGGAAGGCAAGAATGAAGAGGCAGAACACAGCCTTGGTTTCAGCAGCCTCCGGGGCTGCAAAAGTTCAGCAATAGCTCTGTCAAAGCAGAACTCGGCTGAGAATGCTCTCGCAGCTTGGGAAAGTTAGGCGCAGCTGTTGACCAGCTCTGCCCGTGGCCACAGGCTGCTTCTTCCACCTTCACTGTGGCAGAGCTTTTGCGGAACAGAGAGGGCATTCTTCAAGGGCGTGTTCTCCAAGGTGCTGTGAAACAGAGCCTAGCACGCTGTCTCGCTGATCCTGGCTTTCGGCAAGCAGGCGTGCCAGACCGCCTACATTCTGCACTCTGGCAGCCTAGTTGCCAGCTTTCAGCAGCTGCTGTCCTAGCAAGGAAGCTCAGGGAGTCAAAGCCAGTGCCGGGCGGCACCTTTCTGCTTTGCCCGCCTAAGCGGCGCCACGCTCCCTCGGATACTGTGTCCTTTCCCTCTGCACTGCGTCTGCCGAGGTGCTCTCTGCCTCTCGGAGCAGAAGGGCAAAGGACATTGTTTTCCACAGCAGGGTAGAAATGGCATTGCTAGCAGGAAAGCTAGATGCCTTGGGACTGTCCCCTTAGCCCTTGCCACTCACTTCAGGCTCGTACGCTGAGCAGAACAGCCTGCTGTTCTGAAGCTTCGCTGGCTGCCGTTCGTGCCCAGACGCGATTTCCTTCCCAAGGAGGCGAAGCGCCGTCTACTTCTCGCAGCGAGCACGCTGCTCCTGGCTTTCGCTTCTGCCGCAACGAGCTCGCTACGAGCACTTTTCTTCTCAACCCTCTAGACCATTGCGTTCTGCTTTTCTTGTCTCGTGAATGGAGACGGAAAGCTTCTCGGCTACAATCTCGCCTAGAACAACTGCGGCTACACATTAAGCTCGCCCGGAACGCCCTGCTGAAACTTGCCTTCTGGCACCCCATTCGCGGGGCAGCCATCTTTCTTCGGCCACCTGCCAAGTGGCCCCATATCGCCGCGCTCGTTGCACTCCGCTTGTCAGATTGGCTTCCCGTGGCGCTGATTTCAGCCTGGCCAAATACTCGCGCTGCGAAGAGCTGTCTCGCAGACAATCATGATCCAGCATAGAAATTTGTCCTGCAATGTTCCCCCCTCTTTTCCCGCATTGTGCTGCTCTGATGAATGCCTTGAGCATGGAACGACTTAAGCCAGCAAGTATTCCTCGCCGGCCACCTCTCGCTGTGCAAGAGGTATGCCGTGGACCCTTGGAACGCTGCCAAGCAAAAAGCAGAGCAGTGACCATAAAAGCGAGGAGAGAGCATGCACGAAGCACACTAGTTCTGTCTAGTGCTTTCCGTGCAGAGAGGCGGCAAAGCTGAATGCCGTGCCAGAGCTTCACTTCTCGCTGGAGCACAGGAAGGCAAGAATGAAGAGGCAGAACACAGCCTTGGTTTCAGCAGCCTCCGGGACTGCAAAAGTTCAGCAATAGCTCTGTCAAAGCAGAACTCGGCTGAGAATGCTCTCGCAGCTTGGGAAAGTTAGGCGCAGCTGTTGACCAGCTCTGCCCGTGGCCACAGGCTGCTTCTTCCACCTTCACTGTGGCAGAGCTTTTGCGGAGCAGAGACGGCATTCTTCAAGGGCGTGTTCTCCAAGGTGCTGTGAAACAGAGCCTAGCACGCTGTCTCGCTGATCCTGGCTTTCGGCAAGCAGGCGTGCCAGACCGCCTACATTCTGCACTCTGGCAGCCTAGTTGCCAGCTTTCAGCAGCTGCTGTCCTAGCAAGGAAGCTCAGGGAGTCAAAGCCAGTGCCGGGCGGCACCTTTCTGCTTTGCCCGCCTAAGCGGCGCCACGCTCCCTCGGATACTGTGTCCTTTCCCTCTGCACTGCGTCTGCCGAGGTGCTCTGTGCCTCTCGGAGCAGAAGGGCAAAGGACAATGTTTTCCACAGCAGGGTAGAAATGGCATTGCTAGCAGGAAAGCTAGATGCCTTGGAACTGTCCCCTTAGCCCTTGCCACTCACTTCAGGCTCGTACGCTGAGCAGAACAGCCTGCTGTTCTGAAGCTTCGCTGGCTGCCGTTCGTGCCCAGACGCCATTTCCTTCCCAAGGAGGCGAAGCGCCGTCTACTTCTCGCAGCGAGCACGCTGCTCCTGGCTTTCGCTTCTGCCGCAACGAGCTCGCTACGAGCACTTTTCTTCTCAACCCTCTAGACCATTGCTTTCTGCTTTTCTTGTCTCGTGAATGGAGACGGAAAGCTTCTCGGCTACAATCTCGCCTAGAACAACTGCGGCTACACATTAAGCTCGCCCGGAACGCCCTGCTGAAACTTGCCTTCTGGCACCCCATTCGCGGAGCAGCCATCATTCTTCGGCCACCTGCCAAGTGGCCCCATATCGCCGCGCTCGTTGCACTCCGCTTGTCAGATTGGCTTCCCGTGGCGCTGATTTCAGCCTGGCCAAATACTCGCGCTGCGAAGAGCTGTCTCGCAGACAATCATGATCCAGCATAGAAATTTGTCCTGCAATGTTCCCCCCTCTTTTCCCGCATTGTGCTGCTCTGATGAATGCCTTGAGCATGGAACGACTTAAGCCAGCAAGTATTCCTCGCCGGCCACCTCTCGCTGTGCAAGAGGTATGCCGTGGACCCTTGGAACGCTGCCAAGCAAAAAGCAGAGCAGTGACCATAAAAGCGAGGAGAGAGCATGCACGAAGCACACTAGTTCTGTCTAGTGCTTTCCGTGCAGAGAGGCGGCAAAGCTGAATGCCGTGCCAGAGCTTCACTTCTCGCTGGAGCACAGGAAGGCAAGAATGAAGAGGCAGAACACAGCCTTGGTTTCAGCAGCCTCCGGGGCTGCAAAAGTTCAGCAATAGCTCTGTCAAAGCAGAACTCGGCTGAGAATGCTCTCGCAGCTTGGGAAAGTTAGGCGCAGCTGTTGACCAGCTCTGCCCGTGGCCACAGGCTGCTTCTTCCACCTTCACTGTGGCAGAGCTTTTGCGGAACAGAGAGGGCATTCTTCAAGGGCGTGTTCTCCAAGGTGCTGTGAAACAGAGCCTAGCACGCTGTCTCGCTGATCCTGGCTTTCGGCAAGCAGGCGTGCCAGACCGCCTACATTCTGCACTCTGGCA
Source organism: Cinclus cinclus (assembly GCF_963662255.1). Lineage (NCBI taxonomy): Eukaryota > Metazoa > Chordata > Aves > Passeriformes > Cinclidae > Cinclus > Cinclus cinclus. The sequence goes on from NW_026912207.1 coordinate 121,054, forward strand.
GCCTAGTTGCCAGCTTTCGGCAGCTGCTGTCCTAGCAAGGAAGCTCAGGGAGTCAAAGCCAGTGCCGGGCGGCACCTTTCTGCTTTGCCCGCCTAAGCGGCGCCACGCTCCCTCGGATACTGTGTCCTTTCCCTCTGCACTGCGTCTGCCGAGGTGCTCTGTGCCTCTCGGAGCAGAAGGGCAAAGGACAATGTTTTCCACAGCAGGGTAGAAATGGCATTGCTAGCAGGAAAGCTAGATGCCTTGGAACTGTCCCCTTAGCCCTTGCCACTCACTTCAGGCTCGTACGCTGAGCAGAACAGCCTGCTGTTCTGAAGCTTCGCTGGCTGCCGTTCGTGCCCAGACGCGATTTCCTTCCCAAGGAGGCGAAGCGCCGTCTACTTCTCGCAGCGAGCACGCTGCTCCTGGCTTTCGCTTCTGCCGCAACGAGCTCGCTACGAGCACTTTTCTTCTCAACCCTCTAGACCATTGCGTTCTGCTTTTCTTGTCTCGTGAATGGAGACGGAAAGCTTCTCGGCTACAATCTCGCCTAGAACAACTGCGGCTACACATTAAGCTCGCCCGGAACGCCCTGCTGAAACTTGCCTTCTGGCACCCCATTCGCGGGGCAGCCATCTTTCTTCGGCCACCTGCCAAGTGGCCCCATATCGCCGCGCTCGTTGCACTCCGCTTGTCAGATTGGCTTCCCGTGGCGCTGATTTCAGCCTGGCCAAATACTCGCGCTGCGAAGAGCTGTCTCGCAGACAATCATGATCCAGCATAGAAATTTGTCCTGCAATGTTCCCCCCTCTTTTCCCGCATTGTGCTGCTCTGATGAATGCCTTGAGCATGGAACGACTTAAGCCAGCAAGTATTCCTCGCCGGCCACCTCTCGCTGTGCAAGAGGTATGCCGTGGAGCCTTGGAACGCTGCCAAGCAAAAAGCAGAGCAGTGACCATAAAAGCGAGGAGAGAGCATGCACGAAGCACACTAGTTCTGTCTAGTGCTTTCCGTGCAGAGAGGCGGCAAAGCTGAATGCCGTGCCAGAGCTTCACTTCTCGCTGGAGCACAGGAAGGCAAGAATGAAGAGGCAGAACACAGCCTTGGTTTCAGCAGCCTCCGGGACTGCAAAAGTTCAGCAATAGCTCTGTCAAAGCAGAACTCGGCTGAGAATGCTCTCGCAGCTTGGGAAAGTTAGGCGCAGCTGTTGACCAGCTCTGCCCGTGGCCACAGGCTGCTTCTTCCACCTTCACTGTGGCAGAGCTTTTGCGGAGCAGAGACGGCATTCTTCAAGGGCGTGTTCTCCAAGGTGCTGTGAAACAGAGCCTAGCACGCTGTCTCGCTGATCCTGGCTTTCGGCAAGCAGGCGTGCCAGACCGCCTACATTCTGCACTCTGGCAGCCTAGTTGCCAGCTTTCAGCAGCTGCTGTCCTAGCAAGGAAGCTCAGGGAGTCAAAGCCAGTGCCGGGCGGCACCTTTCTGCTTTGCCCGCCTAAGCGGCGCCACGCTCCCTCGGATACTGTGTCCTTTCCCTCTGCACTGCGTCTGCCGAGGTGCTCTCTGCCTCTCGGAGCAGAAGGGCAAAGGACATTGTTTTCCACAGCAGGGTAGAAATGGCATTGCTAGCAGGAAAGCTAGATGCCTTGGAACTGTCCCCTTAGCCCTTGCCACTCACTTCAGGCTCGTACGCTGAGCAGAACAGCCTGCTGTTCTGAAGCTTCGCTGGCTGCCGTTCGTGCCCAGACGCGATTTCCTTCCCAAGGAGGCGAAGCGCCGTCTACTTCTCGCAGCGAGCACGCTGCTCCTGGCTTTCGCTTCTGCCGCAACGAGCTCGCTACGAGCACTTTTCTTCTCAACCCTCTAGACCATTGCGTTCTGCTTTTCTTGTCTCGTGAATGGAGACGGAAAGCTTCTCGGCTACAATCTCGCCTAGAACAACTGCGGCTACACATTAAGCTCGCCCGGAACGCCCTGCTGAAACTTGCCTTCTGGCACCACATTCGCGGGGCAGCCGTCTTTCTTCGGCCACCTGCCAAGTGGCCCCATATCGCCGCGCTCGTTGCACTCCGCTTGTCAGATTGGCTTCCCGTGGCGCTGATTTCAGCCTGGCCAAATACTAGCGCCGCGGAGAGCTGTCTCGCAGACAATCATGTTCCAGCATAGAAATTTGTCCTGCAATGTTCCCCCCTCTTTTCCCTCATTGTGCTGCTCTGATGAATGCCTTGAGCATGGAACGACTTAAGCCAGCAAGTATTCCTCGCCGGCCACCTCTCGCTGTGCAAGATGTATGCCGTGGACCCTTGGAACGCTGCCAAGCAAAAAGCAGAGCAGTGACCATAAAAGCGAGGAGAGAGCATGCACGAAGCACACTAGTTCTGTCTAGTGCTTTCCGTGCAGAGAGGCGGCAAAGCTGAATGCCGTGCCAGAGCTTCACTTCTCGCTGGAGCACAGGAAGGCAAGAATGAAGAGGCAGAACACAGCCTTGGTTTCAGCAGCCTCCGGGGCTGCAAAAGTTCAGCAATAGCTCTGTCAAAGCAGAACTCGGCTGAGAATGCTCTCGCAGCTTGGGAAAGTTAGGCGCAGCTGTTGACCAGCTCTGCCCGTGGCCACAGGCTGCTTCTTCCACCTTCACTGTGGCAGAGCTTTTGCGGAACAGAGACGGCATTCTTCAAGGGCGTGTTCTCCAAGGTGCTGTGAAACAGAGCCTAGCACGCTGTCTCGCTGATCCTGGCTTTCGGCAAGCAGGCGTGCCAGACCGCCTACATTCTGCACTCTGGCAGCCTAGTTGCCAGCTTTCGGCAGCTGCTGTCCTAGCAAGGAAGCTCAGGGAGTCAAAGCCAGTGCCGGGCGGCACCTTTCTGCTTTGCCCGCCTAAGCGGCGCCACGCTCCCTCGGATACTGTGTCCTTTCCCTCTGCACTGCGTCTGCCGAGGTGCTCTCTGCCTCTCGGAGCAGAAGGGCAAAGGACAATGTTTTCCACAGCAGGGTAGAAATGGCATTGCTAGCAGGAAAGCTAGATGCCTTGGAACTGTCCCCTTAGCCCTTGCCACTCACTTCAGGCTCGTACGCTGAGCAGAACAGCCTGCTGTTCTGAAGCTTCGCTGGCTGCCGTTCGTGCCCAGATGCGATTTCCTTCCCAAGGAGGCGAAGCGCCGTCTACTTCTCGCAGCGAGCACGCTGCTCCTGGCTTTCGCTTCTGCCGCAACGAGCTCGCTACGAGCACTTTTCTTCTCAACCCTCTAGACCATTGCGTTCTGCTTTTCTTGTCTCGTGAATGGAGACGGAAAGCTTCTCGGCTACAATCTCGCCTAGAACAACTGCGGCTACACATTAAGCTCGCCCGGAACGCCCTGCTGAAACTTGCCTTCTGGCACCACATTCGCGGGGCAGCCGTCTTTCTTCGGCCACCTGCCAAGTGGCCCCATATCGCCGCGCTCGTTGCACTCCGCTTGTCAGATTGGCTTCCCGTGGCGCTGATTTCAGCCTGGCCAAATACTCGCGCTGCGGAGAGCTGTCTCGCAGACAATCATGTTCCAGCATAGAAATTTGTCCTGCAATGTTCCCCCCTCTTTTCCCGCATTGTGCTGCTCTGATGAATGCCTTGAGCATGGAACGACTTAAGCCAGCAAGTATTCCTCGCCGGCCACCTCTCGCTGTGCAAGATGTATGCCGTGGACCCTTGGAACGCTGCCAAGCAAAAAGCAGAGCAGTGACCATAAAAGCGAGGAGAGAGCATGCACGAAGCACACTAGTTCTGTCTAGTGCTTTCCGTGCAGAGAGGCGGCAAAGCTGAATGCCGTGCCAGAGCTTCACTTCTCGCTGGAGCACAGGAAGGCAAGAATGAAGAGGCAGAACACAGCCTTGGTTTCAGCAGCCTCCGGGGCTGCAAAAGTTCAGCAATAGCTCTGTCAAAGCAGAACTCGGCTGAGAATGCTCTCGCAGCTTGGGAAAGTTAGGCGCAGCTGTTGACCAGCTCTGCCCGTGGCCACAGGCTGCTTTTTCCACCTTCACTGTGGCAGAGCTTTTGCGGAACAGAGACGGCATTCTTCAAGGGCGTGTTCTCCAAGGTGCTGTGAAACAGAGCCTAGCACGCTGTCTCGCTGATCCTGGCTTTCGGCAAGCAGGCGTGCCAGACCGCCTACATTCTGCACTCTGGCAGCCTAGTTGCCAGCTTTCAGCAGCTGCTGTCCTAGCAAGGAAGCTCAGGGAGTCAAAGCCAGTGCCGGGCGGCACCTTTCTGCTTTGCCCGCCTAAGCGGCGCCACGCTCCCTCGGATACTGTGTCCTTTCCCTCTGCACTGCGTCTGCCGAGGTGCTCTCTGCCTCTCGGAGCAGAAGGGCAAAGGACAATGTTTTCCACAGCAGGGTAGAAATGGCATTGCTAGCAGGAAAGCTAGATGCCTTGGAACTGTCCCCTTAGCCCTTGCCACTCACTTCAGGCTCGTACGCTGAGCAGAACAGCCTGCTGTTCTGAAGCTTCGCTGGCTGCCGTTCGTGCCCAGACGCGATTTCCTTCCCAAGGAGGCGAAGCGCCGTCTACTTCTCGCAGCGAGCACGCTGCTCCTGGCTTTCGCTTCTGCCGCAACGAGCTCGCTACGAGCACTTTTCTTCTCAACCCTCTAGACCATTGCGTTCTGCTTTTCTTGTCTCGTGAATGGAGACGGAAAGCTTCTCGGCTACAATCTCGCCTAGAACAACTGCGGCTACACATTAAGCTCGCCCGGAACGCCCTGCTGAAACTTGCCTTCTGGCACCACATTCGCGGGGCAGCCGTCTTTCTTCGGCCACCTGCCAAGTGGCCCCATATCGCCGCGCTCGTTGCACTCCGCTTGTCAGATTGGCTTCCCGTGGCGCTGATTTCAGCCTGGCCAAATACTAGCGCCGCGGAGAGCTGTCTCGCAGACAATCATGTTCCAGCATAGAAATTTGTCCTGCAATGTTCCCCCCTCTTTTCCCTCATTGTGCTGCTCTGATGAATGCCTTGAGCATGGAACGACTTAAGCCAGCAAGTATTCCTCGCCGGCCACCTCTCGCTGTGCAAGATGTATGCCGTGGACCCTTGGAACGCTGCCAAGCAAAAAGCAGAGCAGTGACCATAAAAGCGAGGAGAGAGCATGCACGAAGCACACTAGTTCTGTCTAGTGCTTTCCGTGCAGAGAGGCGGCAAAGCTGAATGCCGTGCCAGAGCTTCACTTCTCGCTGGAGCACAGGAAGGCAAGAATGAAGAGGCAGAACACAGCCTTGGTTTCAGCAGCCTCCGGGGCTGCAAAAGTTCAGCAATAGCTCTGTCAAAGCAGAACTCGGCTGAGAATGCTCTCGCAGCTTGGGAAAGTTAGGCGCAGCTGTTGACCAGCTCTGCCCGTGGCCACAGGCTGCTTCTTCCACCTTCACTGTGGCAGAGCTTTTGCGGAACAGAGAGGGCATTCTTCAAGGGCGTGTTCTCCAAGGTGCTGTGAAACAGAGCCTAGCACGCTGTCTCGCTGATCCTGGCTTTCGGCAAGCAGGCGTGCCAGACCGCCTACATTCTGCACTCTGGCAGCCTAGTTGCCAGCTTTCGGCAGCTGCTGTCCTAGCAAGGAAGCTCAGGGAGTCAAAGCCAGTGCCGGGCGGCACCTTTCTGCTTTGCCCGCCTAAGCGGCGCCACGCTCCCTCGGATACTGTGTCCTTTCCCTCTGCACTGCGTCTGCCGAGGTGCTCTGTGCCTCTCGGAGCAGAAGGGCAAAGGACAATGTTTTCCACAGCAGGGTAGAAATGGCATTGCTAGCAGGAAAGCTAGATGCCTTGGAACTGTCCCCTTAGCCCTTGCCACTCACTTCAGGCTCGTACGCTGAGCAGAACAGCCTGCTGTTCTGAAGCTTCGCTGGCTGCCGTTCGTGCCCAGACGCGATTTCCTTCCCAAGGAGGCGAAGCGCCGTCTACTTCTCGCAGCGAGCACGCTGCTCCTGGCTTTCGCTTCTGCCGCAACGAGCTCGCTACGAGCACTTTTCTTCTCAACCCTCTAGACCATTGCGTTCTGCTTTTCTTGTCTCGTGAATGGAGACGGAAAGCTTCTCGGCTACAATCTCGCCTAGAACAACTGCGGCTACACATTAAGCTCGCCCGGAACGCCCTGCTGAAACTTGCCTTCTGGCACCACATTCGCGGGGCAGCCGTCTTTCTTCGGCCACCTGCCAAGTGGCCCCATATCGCCGCGCTCGTTGCACTCCGCTTGTCAGATTGGCTTCCCGTGGCGCTGATTTCAGCCTGGCCAAATACTCGCGCTGCGGAGAGCTGTCTCGCAGACAATCATGTTCCAGCATAGAAATTTGTCCTGCAATGTTCCCCCCTCTTTTCCCGCATTGTGCTGCTCTGATGAATGCCTTGAGCATGGAACGACTTAAGCCAGCAAGTATTCCTCGCCGGCCACCTCTCGCTGTGCAAGAGGTATGCCGTGGAGCCTTGGAACGCTGCCAAGCAAAAAGCAGAGCAGTGACCATAAAAGCGAGGAGAGAGCATGCACGAAGCACACTAGTTCTGTCTAGTGCTTTCCGTGCAGAGAGGCGGCAAAGCTGAATGCCGTGCCAGAGCTTCACTTCTCGCTGGAGCACAGGAAGGCAAGAATGAAGAGGCAGAACACAGCCTTGGTTTCAGCAGCCTCCGGGACTGCAAAAGTTCAGCAATAGCTCTGTCAAAGCAGAACTCGGCTGAGAATGCTCTCGCAGCTTGGGAAAGTTAGGCGCAGCTGTTGACCAGCTCTGCCCGTGGCCACAGGCTGCTTCTTCCACCTTCACTGTGGCAGAGCTTTTGCGGAACAGAGACGGCATTCTTCAAGGGCGTGTTCTCCAAGGTGCTGTGAAACAGAGCCTAGCACGCTGTCTCGCTGATCCTGGCTTTCGGCAAGCAGGCGTGCCAGACCGCCTACATTCTGCACTCTGGCAGCCTAGTTGCCAGCTTTCGGCAGCTGCTGTCCTAGCAAGGAAGCTCAGGGAGTCAAAGCCAGTGCCGGGCGGCACCTTTCTGCTTTGCCCGCCTAAGCGGCGCCACGCTCCCTCGGATACTGTGTCCTTTCCCTCTGCACTGCGTCTGCCGAGGTGCTCTGTGCCTCTCGGAGCAGAAGGGCAAAGGACATTGTTTTCCACAGCAGGGTAGAAATGGCATTGCTAGCAGGAAAGCTAGATGCCTTGGAACTGTCCCCTTAGCCCTTGCCACTCACTTCAGGCTCGTACGCTGAGCAGAACAGCCTGCTGTTCTGAAGCTTCGCTGGCTGCCGTTCGTGCCCAGACGCGATTTCCTTCCCAAGGAGGCGAAGCGCCGTCTACTTCTCGCAGCGAGCACGCTGCTCCTGGCTTTCGCTTCTGCCGCAACGAGCTCGCTACGAGCACTTTTCTTCTCAACCCTCTAGACCATTGCGTTCTGCTTTTCTTGTCTCGTGAATGGAGACGGAAAGCTTCTCGGCTACAATCTCGCCTAGAACAACTGCGGCTACACATTAAGCTCGCCCGGAACGCCCTGCTGAAACTTGCCTTCTGGCACCACATTCGCGGGGCAGCCGTCTTTCTTCGGCCACCTGCCAAGTGGCCCCATATCGCCGCGCTCGTTGCACTCCGCTTGTCAGATTGGCTTCCCGTGGCACTGATTTCAGCCTGGCCAAATACTCGCGCTGCGGAGAGCTGTCTCGCAGGCAATCATGATCCAGCATAGAAATTTGTCCTGCAATGTTCCCCCCTCTTTTCCCGCATTGTGCTGCTCTGATGAATGCCTTGAGCATGGAACGACTTAAGCCAGCAAGTATTCCTCGCTGGCCACCTCTCGCTGTGCAAGAGGTATGCCGTGGACCCTTGGAACGCTGCCAAGCAAAAAGCAGAGCAGTGACCATAAAAGCGAGGAGAGAGCATGCACGAAGCACACTAGTTCTGTCTAGTGCTTTCCGTGCAGAGAGGCGGCAAAGCTGAATGCCGTGCCAGAGCTTCACTTCTCGCTGGAGCACAGGAAGGCAAGAATGAAGAGGCAGAACACAGCCTTGGTTTCAGCTGCCTCCGGGGCTGCAAAAGTTCAGCAATAGCTCTGTCAAAGCAGAACTCGGCTGAGAATGCTCTCGCAGCTTGGGAAAGTTAGGCGCAGCTGTTGACCAGCTCTGCCCGTGGCCACAGGCTGCTTCTTCCACCTTCACTGTGGCAGAGCTTTTGCGGAGCAGAGACGGCATTCTTCAAGGGCGTGTTCTCCAAGGTGCTGTGAAACAGAGCCTAGCACGCTGTCTCGCTGATCCTGGCTTTCGGCAAGCAGGCGTGCCAGACCGCCTACATTCTGCACTCTGGCAGCCTAGTTGCCAGCTTTCAGCAGCTGCTGTCCTAGCAAGGAAGCTCAGGGAGTCAAAGCCAGTGCCGGGCGGCACCTTTCTGCTTTGCCCGCCTAAGCGGCGCCACGCTCCCTCGGATACTGTGTCCTTTCCCTCTGCACTGCGTCTGCCGAGGTGCTCTGTGCCTCTCGGAGCAGAAGGGCAAAGGACATTGTTTTCCACAGCAGGGTAGAAATGGCATTGCTAGCAGGAAAGCTAGATGCCTTGGAACTGTCCCCTTAGCCCTTGCCACTCACTTCAGGCTCGTACGCTGAGCAGAACAGCCTGCTGTTCTGAAGCTTCGCTGGCTGCCGTTCGTGCCCAGACGCGATTTCCTTCCCAAGGAGGCGAAGCGCCGTCTACTTCTCGCAGCGAGCACGCTGCTCCTGGCTTTCGCTTCTGCCGCAACGAGCTCGCTACGAGCACTTTTCTTCTCAACCCTCTAGACCATTGCGTTCTGCTTTTCTTGTCTCGTGAATGGAGACGGAAAGCTTCTCGGCTACAATCTCGCCTAGAACAACTGCGGCTACACATTAAGCTCGCCCGGAACGCCCTGCTGAAACTTGCCTTCTGGCACCACATTCGCGGGGCAGCCGTCTTTCTTCGGCCACCTGCCAAGTGGCCCCATATCGCCGCGCTCGTTGCACTCCGCTTGTCAGATTGGCTTCCCGTGGCGCTGATTTCAGCCTGGCCAAATACTAGCGCCGCGGAGAGCTGTCTCGCAGACAATCATGTTCCAGCATAGAAATTTGTCCTGCAATGTTCCCCCCTCTTTTCCCTCATTGTGCTGCTCTGATGAATGCCTTGAGCATGGAACGACTTAAGCCAGCAAGTATTCCTCGCCGGCCACCTCTCGCTGTGCAAGATGTATGCCGTGGACCCTTGGAACGCTGCCAAGCAAAAAGCAGAGCAGTGACCATAAAAGCGAGGAGAGAGCATGCACGAAGCACACTAGTTCTGTCTAGTGCTTTCCGTGCAGAGAGGCGGCAAAGCTGAATGCCGTGCCAGAGCTTCACTTCTCGCTGGAGCACAGGAAGGCAAGAATGAAGAGGCAGAACACAGCCTTGGTTTCAGCAGCCTCCGGGGCTGCAAAAGTTCAGCAATAGCTCTGTCAAAGCAGAACTCGGCTGAGAATGCTCTCGCAGCTTGGGAAAGTTAGGCGCAGCTGTTGACCAGCTCTGCCCGTGGCCACAGGCTGCTTCTTCCACCTTCACTGTGGCAGAGCTTTTGCGGAACAGAGAGGGCATTCTTCAAGGGCGTGTTCTCCAAGGTGCTGTGAAACAGAGCCTAGCACGCTGTCTCGCTGATCCTGGCTTTCGGCAAGCAGGCGTGCCAGACCGCCTACATTCTGCACTCTGGCAGCCTAGTTGCCAGCTTTCGGCAGCTGCTGTCCTAGCAAGGAAGCTCAGGGAGTCAAAGCCAGTGCCGGGCGGCACCTTTCTGCTTTGCCCGCCTAAGCGGCGCCACGCTCCCTCGGATACTGTGTCCTTTCCCTCTGCACTGCGTCTGCCGAGGTGCTCTCTGCCTCTCGGAGCAGAAGGGCAAAGGACAATGTTTTCCACAGCAGGGTAGAAATGGCATTGCTAGCAGGAAAGCTAGATGCCTTGGAACTGTCCCCTTAGCCCTTGCCACTCACTTCAGGCTCGTACGCTGAGCAGAACAGCCTGCTGTTCTGAAGCTTCGCTGGCTGGCGTTCGTGCCCAGACGCGATTTCCTTCCCAAGGAGGCGAAGCGCCGTCTACTTCTCGCAGCGAGCACGCTGCTCCTGGCTTTCGCTTCTGCCGCAACGAGCTCGCTACGAGCACTTTTCTTCTCAACCCTCTAGACCATTGCTTTCTGCTTTTCTTGTCTCGTGAATGGAGACGGAAAGCTTCTCGGCTACAATCTCGCCTAGAACAACTGCGGCTACACATTAAGCTCGCCCGGAACGCCCTGCTGAAACTTGCCTTCTGGCACCCCATTCGCGGGGCAGCCATCATTCTTCGGCCACCTGCCAAGTGGCCCCATATCGCCGCGCTCGTTGCACTCCGCTTGTCAGATTGGCTTCCCGTGGCGCTGATTTCAGCCTGGCCAAATACTCGCGCTGCGAAGAGCTGTCTCGCAGACAATCATGATCCAGCATAGAAATTTGTCCTGCAATGTTCCCCCCTCTTTTCCCGCATTGTGCTGCTCTGATGAATGCCTTGAGCATGGAACGACTTAAGCCAGCAAGTATTCCTCGCCGGCCACCTCTCGCTGTGCAAGAGGTATGCCGTGGACCCTTGGAACGCTGCCAAGCAAAAAGCAGAGCAGTGACCATAAAAGCGAGGAGAGAGCATGCACGAAGCACACTAGTTCTGTCTAGTGCTTTCCGTGCAGAGAGGCGGCAAAGCTGAATGCCGTGCCAGAGCTTCACTTCTCGCTGGAGCACAGGAAGGCAAGAATGAAGAGGCAGAACACAGCCTTGGTTTCAGCAGCCTCCGGGGCTGCAAAAGTTCAGCAATAGCTCTGTCAAAGCAGAACTCGGCTGAGAATGCTCTCGCAGCTTGGGAAAGTTAGGCGCAGCTGTTGACCAGCTCTGCCCGTGGCCACAGGCTGCTTCTTCCACCTTCACTGTGGCAGAGCTTTTGCGGAACAGAGACGGCATTCTTCAAGGGCGTGTTCTCCAAGGTGCTGTGAAACAGAGCCTAGCACGCTGTCTCGCTGGTCCTGGCTTTCGGCAAGCAGGCGTGCCAGACCGCCTACATTCTGCACTCTGGCAGCCTAGTTGCCAGCTTTCGGCAGCTGCTGTCCTAGCAAGGAAGCTCAGGGAGTCAAAGCCAGTGCCGGGCGGCACCTTTCTGCTTTGCCCGCCTAAGCGGCGCCACGCTCCCTCGGATACTGTGTCCTTTCCCTCTGCACTGCGTCTGCCGAGGTGCTCTCTGCCTCTCGGAGCAGAAGGGCAAAGGACAATGTTTTCCACAGCAGGGTAGAAATGGCATTGCTAGCAGGAAAGCTAGATGCCTTGGAACTGTCCCCTTAGCCCTTGCCACTCACTTCAGGCTCGTACGCTGAGCAGAACAGCCTGCTGTTCTGAAGCTTCGCTGGCTGCCGTTCGTGCCCAGACGCGATTTCCTTCCCAAGGAGGCGAAGCGCCGTCTACTTCTCGCAGCGAGCACGCTGCTCCTGGCTTTCGCTTCTGCCGCAACGAGCTCGCTACGAGCACTTTTCTTCTCAACCCTCTAGACCATTGCGTTCTGCTTTTCTTGTCTCGTGAATGGAGACGGAAAGCTTCTCGGCTACAATCTCGCCTAGAACAACTGCGGCTACACATTAAGCTCGCCCGGAACGCCCTGCTGAAACTTGCCTTCTGGCACCACATTCGCGGGGCAGCCGTCTTTCTTCGGCCACCTGCCAAGTGGCCCCATATCGCCGCGCTCGTTGCACTCCGCTTGTCAGATTGGCTTCCCGTGGCGCTGATTTCAGCCTGGCCAAATACTCGCGCTGCGGAGAGCTGTCTCGCAGACAATCATGTTCCAGCATAGAAATTTGTCCTGCAATGTTCCCCCCTCTTTTCCCGCATTGTGCTGCTCTGATGAATGCCTTGAGCATGGAACGACTTAAGCCAGCAAGTATTCCTCGCCGGCCACCTCTCGCTGTGCAAGAGGTATGCCGTGGAGCCTTGGAACGCTGCCAAGCAAAAAGCAGAGCAGTGACCATAAAAGCGAGGAGAGAGCATGCACGAAGCACACTAGTTCTGTCTAGTGCTTTCCGTGCAGAGAGGCGGCAAAGCTGAATGCCGTGCCAGAGCTTCACTTCTCGCTGGAGCACAGGAAGGCAAGAATGAAGAGGCAGAACACAGCCTTGGTTTCAGCAGCCTCCGGGGCTGCAAAAGTTCAGCAATAGCTCTGTCAAAGCAGAACTCGGCTGAGAATGCTCTCGCAGCTTGGGAAAGTTAGGCGCAGCTGTTGACCAGCTCTGCCCGTGGCCACAGGCTGCTTCTTCCACCTTCACTGTGGCAGAGCTTTTGCGGAACAGAGAGGGCATTCTTCAAGGGCGTGTTCTCCAAGGTGCTGTGAAACAGAGCCTAGCACGCTGTCTCGCTGATCCTGGCTTTCGGCAAGCAGGCGTGCCAGACCGCCGACATTCTGCACTCTGGCAGCCTAGTTGCCAGCTTTCGGCAGCTGCTGTCCTAGCAAGGAAGCTCAGGGAGTCAAAGCCAGTGCCGGGCGGCACCTTTCTGCTTTGCCCGCCTAAGCGGCGCCACGCTCCCTCGGATACTGTGTCCTTTCCCTCTGCACTGCGTCTGCCGAGGTGCTCTCTGCCTCTCGGAGCAGAAGGGCAAAGGACATTGTTTTCCACAGCAGGGTAGAAATGGCATTGCTAGCAGGAAAGCTAGATGCCTTGGAACTGTCCCCTTAGCCCTTGCCACTCACTTCAGGCTCGTACGCTGAGCAGAACAGCCTGCTGTTCTGAAGCTTCGCTGGCTGCCGTTCGTGCCCAGACGCGATTTCCTTCCCAAGGAGGCGAAGCGCCGTCTACTTCTCGCAGCGAGCACGCTGCTCCTGGCTTTCGCTTCTGCCGCAACGAGCTCGCTACGAGCACTTTTCTTCTCAACCCTCTAGACCATTGCGTTCTGCTTTTCTTGTCTCGTGAATGGAGACGGAAAGCTTCTCGGCTACAATCTCGCCTAGAACAACTGCGGCTACACATTAAGCTCGCCCGGAACGCCCTGCTGAAACTTGCCTTCTGGCACCACATTCGCGGGGCAGCCGTCTTTCTTCGGCCACCTGCCAAGTGGCCCCATATCGCCGCGCTCGTTGCACTCCGCTTGTCAGATTGGCTTCCCGTGGCGCTGAATTCAGCCTGGCCAAATACTTGCGCCGCCGAGAGCTGTCTCGCAGACAATCATGTTCCAGCATAGAAATTTGTCCTGCAATGTTCCCCCCTCTTTTCCCTCATTGTGCTGCTCTGATGAATGCCTTGAGCATGGAACGACTTAAGCCAGCAAGTATTCCTCGCCGGCCACCTCTCGCTGTGCAAGATGTATGCCGTGGACCCTTGGAACGCTGCCAAGCAAAAAGCAGAGCAGTGACCATAAAAGCGAGGAGAGAGCATGCACGAAGCACACTAGTTCTGTCTAGTGCTTTCCGTGCAGAGAGGCGGCAAAGCTGAATGCCGTGCCAGAGCTTCACTTCTCGCTGGAGCACAGGAAGGCAAGAATGAAGAGGCAGAACACAGCCTTGGTTTCAGCAGCCTCCGGGGCTGCAAAAGTTCAGCAATAGCTCTGTCAAAGCAGAACTCGGCTGAGAATGCTCTCGCAGCTTGGGAAAGTTAGGCGCAGCTGTTGACCAGCTCTGCCCGTGGCCACAGGCTGCTTCTTCCACCTTCACTGTGGCAGAGCTTTTGCGGAACAGAGAGGGCATTCTTCAAGGGCGTGTTCTCCAAGGTGCTGTGAAACAGAGCCTAGCACGCTGTCTCGCTGATCCTGGCTTTCGGCAAGCAGGCGTGCCAGACCGCCTACATTCTGCACTCTGGCAGCCTAGTTGCCAGCTTTCGGCAGCTGCTGTCCTAGCAAGGAAGCTCAGGGAGTCAAAGCCAGTGCCGGGCGGCACCTTTCTGCTTTGCCCGCCTAAGCGGCGCCACGCTCCCTCGGATACTGTGTCCTTTCCCTCTGCACTGCGTCTGCCGAGGTGCTCTCTGCCTCTCGGAGCAGAAGGGCAAAGGACAATGTTTTCCACAGCAGGGTAGAAATGGCATTGCTAGCAGGAAAGCTAGATGCCTTGGAACTGTCCCCTTAGCCCTTGCCACTCACTTCAGGCTCGTACGCTGAGCAGAACAGCCTGCTGTTCTGAAGCTTCGCTGGCTGCCGTTCGTGCCCAGACGCGATTTCCTTCCCAAGGAGGCGAAGCGCCGTCTACTTCTCGCAGCGAGCACGCTGCTCCTGGCTTTCGCTTCTGCCGCAACGAGCTCGCTACGAGCACTTTTCTTCTCAACCCTCTAGACCATTGCTTTCTGCTTTTCTTGTCTCGTGAATGGAGACGGAAAGCTTCTCGGCTACAATCTCGCCTAGAACAACTGCGGCTACACATTAAGCTCGCCCGGAACGCCCTGCTGAAACTTGCCTTCTGGCACCCCATTCGCGGGGCAGCCATCTTTCTTCGGCCACCTGCCAAGTGGCCCCATATCGCCGCGCTCGTTGCACTCCGCTTGTCAGATTGGCTTCCCGTGGCGCTGATTTCAGCCTGGCCAAATACTCGCGCTGCGAAGAGCTGTCTCGCAGACAATCATGATCCAGCATAGAAATTTGTCCTGCAATGTTCCCCCCTCTTTTCCCGCATTGTGCTGCTCTGATGAATGCCTTGAGCATGGAACGACTTAAGCCAGCAAGTATTCCTCGCCGGCCACCTCTCGCTGTGCAAGAGGTATGCCGTGGACCCTTGGAACGCTGCCAAGCAAAAAGCAGAGCAGTGACCATAAAAGCGAGGAGAGAGCATGCACGAAGCACACTAGTTCTGTCTAGTGCTTTCCGTGCAGAGAGGCGGCAAAGCTGAATGCCGTGCCAGAGCTTCACTTCTCGCTGGAGCACAGGAAGGCAAGAATGAAGAGGCAGAACACAGCCTTGGTTTCAGCAGCCTCCGGGGCTGCAAAAGTTCAGCAATAGCTCTGTCAAAGCAGAACTCGGCTGAGAATGCTCTCGCAGCTTGGGAAAGTTAGGCGCAGCTGTTGACCAGCTCTGCCCGTGGCCACAGGCTGCTTCTTCCACCTTCACTGTGGCAGAGCTTTTGCGGAACAGAGAGGGCATTCTTCAAGGGCGTGTTCTCCAAGGTGCTGTGAAACAGAGCCTAGCACGCTGTCTCGCTGATCCTGGCTTTCGGCAAGCAGGCGTGCCAGACCGCCTACATTCTGCACTCTGGCAGCCTAGTTGCCAGCTTTCGGCAGCTGCTGTCCTAGCAAGGAAGCTCAGGGAGTCAAAGCCAGTGCCGGGCGGCACCTTTCTGCTTTGCCCGCCTAAGCGGCGCCACGCTCCCTCGGATACTGTGTCCTTTCCCTCTGCACTGCGTCTGCCGAGGTGCTCTGTGCCTCTCGGAGCAGAAGGGCAAAGGACAATGTTTTCCACAGCAGGGTAGAAATGGCATTGCTAGCAGGAAAGCTAGATGCCTTGGAACTGTCCCCTTAGCCCTTGCCACTCACTTCAGGCTCGTACGCTGAGCAGAACAGCCTGCTGTTCTGAAGCTTCGCTGGCTGCCGTTCGTGCCCAGACGCGATTTCCTTCCCAAGGAGGCGAAGCGCCGTCTACTTCTCGCAGCGAGCACGCTGCTCCTGGCTTTCGCTTCTGCCGCAACGAGCTCGCTACGAGCACTTTTCTTCTCAACCCTCTAGACCATTGCGTTCTGCTTTTCTTGTCTCGTGAATGGAGACGGAAAGCTTCTCGGCTACAATCTCGCCTAGAACAACTGCGGCTACACATTAAGCTCGCCCGGAACGCCCTGCTGAAACTTGCCTTCTGGCACCACATTCGCGGGGCAGCCGTCTTTCTTCGGCCACCTGCCAAGTGGCCCCATATCGCCGCGCTCGTTGCACTCCGCTTGTCAGATTGGCTTCCCGTGGCGCTGATTGCAGCCTGGCCAAATACTCGCGCTGCGGAGAGCTGTCTCGCAGACAATCATGATCCAGCATAGAAATTTGTCCTGCAATGTTCCCCCCTCTTTTCCCGCATTGTGCTGCTCTGATGAATGCCTTGAGCATGGAACGACTTAAGCCAGCAAGTATTCCTCGCCGGCCACCTCTCGCTGTGCAAGAGGTATGCCGTGGAGCCTTGGAACGCTGCCAAGCAAAAAGCAGAGCAGTGACCATAAAAGCGAGGAGAGAGCATGCACGAAGCACACTAGTTCTGTCTAGTGCTTTCCGTGCAGAGAGGCGGCAAAGCTGAATGCCGTGCCAGAGCTTCACTTCTCGCTGGAGCACAGGAAGGCAAGAATGAAGAGGCAGAACACAGCCTTGGTTTCAGCAGCCTCCGGGGCTGCAAAAGTTCAGCAATAGCTCTGTCAAAGCAGAACTCGGCTGAGAATGCTCTCGCAGCTTTGGAAAGTTAGGCGCAGCTGTTGACCAGCTCTGCCCGTGGCCACAGGCTGCTTCTTCCACCTTCACTGTGGCAGAGCTTTTGCGGAACAGAGAGGGCATTCTTCAAGGGCGTGTTCTCCAAGGTGCTGTGAAACAGAGCCTAGCACGCTGTCTCGCTGATCCTGGCTTTCGGCAAGCAGGCGTGCCAGACCGCCTACATTCTGCACTCTGGCAGCCTAGTTGCCAGCTTTCGGCAGCTGCTGTCCTAGCAAGGAAGCTCAGGGAGTCAAAGCCAGTGCCGGGCGGCACCTTTCTGCTTTGCCCGCCTAAGCGGCGCCACGCTCCCTCGGATACTGTGTCCTTTCCCTCTGCACTGCGTCTGCCGAGGTGCTCTGTGCCTCTCGGAGCAGAAGGGCAAAGGACAATGTTTTCCACAGCAGGGTAGAAATGGCATTGCTAGCAGGAAAGCTAGATGCCTTGGAACTGTCCCCTTAGCCCTTGCCACTCACTTCAGGCTCGTACGCTGAGCAGAACAGCCTGCTGTTCTGAAGCTTCGCTGGCTGCCGTTCGTGCCCAGACGCGATTTCCTTCCCAAGGAGGCGAAGCGCCGTCTACTTCTCGCAGCGAGCACGCTGCTCCTGGCTTTCGCTTCTGCCGCAACGAGCTCGCTACGAGCACTTTTCTTCTCAACCCTCTAGACCATTGCGTTCTGCTTTTCTTGTCTCGTGAATGGAGACGGAAAGCTTCTCGGCTACAATCTCGCCTAGAACAACTGCGGCTACACATTAAGCTCGCCCGGAACGCCCTGCTGAAACTTGCCTTCTGGCACCCCATTCGCGGGGCAGCCATCTTTCTTCGGCCACCTGCCAAGTGGCCCCATATCGCCGCGCTCGTTGCACTCCGCTTGTCAGATTGGCTTCCCGTGGCGCTGATTTCAGCCTGGCCAAATACTCGCGCTGCGAAGAGCTGTCTCGCAGACAATCATGATCCAGCATAGAAATTTGTCCTGCAATGTTCCCCCCTCTTTTCCCGCATTGTGCTGCTCTGATGAATGCCTTGAGCATGGAACGACTTAAGCCAGCAAGTATTCCTCGCCGGCCACCTCTCGCTGTGCAAGAGGTATGCCGTGGACCCTTGGAACGCTGCCAAGCAAAAAGCAGAGCAGTGACCATAAAAGCGAGGAGAGAGCATGCACGAAGCACACTAGTTCTGTCTAGTGCTTTCCGTGCAGAGAGGCGGCAAAGCTGAATGCCGTGCCAGAGCTTCACTTCTCGCTGGAGCACAGGAAGGCAAGAATGAAGAGGCAGAACACAGCCTTGGTTTCAGCAGCCTCCGGGACTGCAAAAGTTCAGCAATAGCTCTGTCAAAGCAGAACTCGGCTGAGAATGCTCTCGCAGCTTGGGAAAGTTAGGCGCAGCTGTTGACCAGCTCTGCCCGTGGCCACAGGCTGCTTCTTCCACCTTCACTGTGGCAGAGCTTTTGCGGAGCAGAGACGGCATTCTTCAAGGGCGTGTTCTCCAAGGTGCTGTGAAACAGAGCCTAGCACGCTGTCTCGCTGATCCTGGCTTTCGGCAAGCAGGCGTGCCAGACCGCCTACATTCTGCACTCTGGCAGCCTAGTTGCCAGCTTTCAGCAGCTGCTGTCCTAGCAAGGAAGCTCAGGGAGTCAAAGCCAGTGCCGGGCGGCACCTTTCTGCTTTGCCCGCCTAAGCGGCGCCACGCTCCCTCGGATACTGTGTCCTTTCCCTCTGCACTGCGTCTGCCGAGGTGCTCTGTGCCTCTCGGAGCAGAAGGGCAAAGGACAATGTTTTCCACAGCAGGGTAGAAATGGCATTGCTAGCAGGAAAGCTAGATGCCTTGGAACTGTCCCCTTAGCCCTTGCCACTCACTTCAGGCTCGTACGCTGAGCAGAACAGCCTGCTGTTCTGAAGCTTCGCTGGCTGCCGTTCGTGCCCAGACGCCATTTCCTTCCCAAGGAGGCGAAGCGCCGTCTACTTCTCGCAGCGAGCACGCTGCTCCTGGCTTTCGCTTCTGCCGCAACGAGCTCGCTACGAGCACTTTTCTTCTCAACCCTCTAGACCATTGCTTTCTGCTTTTCTTGTCTCGTGAATGGAGACGGAAAGCTTCTCGGCTACAATCTCGCCTAGAACAACTGCGGCTACACATTAAGCTCGCCCGGAACGCCCTGCTGAAACTTGCCTTCTGGCACCCCATTCGCGGAGCAGCCATCATTCTTCGGCCACCTGCCAAGTGGCCCCATATCGCCGCGCTCGTTGCACTCCGCTTGTCAGATTGGCTTCCCGTGGCGCTGATTTCAGCCTGGCCAAATACTCGCGCTGCGAAGAGCTGTCTCGCAGACAATCATGATCCAGCATAGAAATTTGTCCTGCAATGTTCCCCCCTCTTTTCCCGCATTGTGCTGCTCTGATGAATGCCTTGAGCATGGAACGACTTAAGCCAGCAAGTATTCCTCGCCGGCCACCTCTCGCTGTGCAAGAGGTATGCCGTGGACCCTTGGAACGCTGCCAAGCAAAAAGCAGAGCAGTGACCATAAAAGCGAGGAGAGAGCATGCACGAAGCACACTAGTTCTGTCTAGTGCTTTCCGTGCAGAGAGGCGGCAAAGCTGAATGCCGTGCCAGAGCTTCACTTCTCGCTGGAGCACAGGAAGGCAAGAATGAAGAGGCAGAACACAGCCTTGGTTTCAGCAGCCTCCGGGGCTGCAAAAGTTCAGCAATAGCTCTGTCAAAGCAGAACTCGGCTGAGAATGCTCTCGCAGCTTGGGAAAGTTAGGCGCAGCTGTTGACCAGCTCTGCCCGTGGCCACAGGCTGCTTCTTCCACCTTCACTGTGGCAGAGCTTTTGCGGAACAGAGAGGGCATTCTTCAAGGGCGTGTTCTCCAAGGTGCTGTGAAACAGAGCCTAGCACGCTGTCTCGCTGATCCTGGCTTTCGGCAAGCAGGCGTGCCAGACCGCCTACATTCTGCACTCTGGCAGCCTAGTTGCCAGCTTTCGGCAGCTGCTGTCCTAGCAAGGAAGCTCAGGGAGTCAAAGCCAGTGCCGGGCGGCACCTTTCTGCTTTGCCCGCCTAAGCGGCGCCACGCTCCCTCGGATACTGTGTCCTTTCCCTCTGCACTGCGTCTGCCGAGGTGCTCTGTGCCTCTCGGAGCAGAAGGGCAAAGGACAATGTTTTCCACAGCAGGGTAGAAATGGCATTGCTAGCAGGAAAGCTAGATGCCTTGGAACTGTCCCCTTAGCCCTTGCCACTCACTTCAGGCTCGTACGCTGAGCAGAACAGCCTGCTGTTCTGAAGCTTCGCTGGCTGCCGTTCGTGCCCAGACGCGATTTCCTTCCCAAGGAGGCGAAGCGCCGTCTACTTCTCGCAGCGAGCACGCTGCTCCTGGCTTTCGCTTCTGCCGCAACGAGCTCGCTACGAGCACTTTTCTTCTCAACCCTCTAGACCATTGCGTTCTGCTTTTCTTGTCTCGTGAATGGAGACGGAAAGCTTCTCGGCTACAATCTCGCCTAGAACAACTGCGGCTACACATTAAGCTCGCCCGGAACGCCCTGCTGAAACTTGCCTTCTGGCACCCCATTCGCGGGGCAGCCATCTTTCTTCGGCCACCTGCCAAGTGGCCCCATATCGCCGCGCTCGTTGCACTCCGCTTGTCAGATTGGCTTCCCGTGGCGCTGATTTCAGCCTGGCCAAATACTCGCGCTGCGAAGAGCTGTCTCGCAGACAATCATGATCCAGCATAGAAATTTGTCCTGCAATGTTCCCCCCTCTTTTCCCGCATTGTGCTGCTCTGATGAATGCCTTGAGCATGGAACGACTTAAGCCAGCAAGTATTCCTCGCCGGCCACCTCTCGCTGTGCAAGAGGTATGCCGTGGACCCTTGGAACGCTGCCAAGCAAAAAGCAGAGCAGTGACCATAAAAGCGAGGAGAGAGCATGCACGAAGCACACTAGTTCTGTCTAGTGCTTTCGTGCAGAGAGGCGGCAAAGCTGAATGCCGTGCCAGAGCTTCACTTCTCGCTGGAGCACAGGAAGGCAAGAATGAAGAGGCAGAACACAGCCTTGGTTTCAGCAGCCTCCGGGACTGCAAAAGTTCAGCAATAGCTCTGTCAAAGCAGAACTCGGCTGAGAATGCTCTCGCAGCTTGGGAAAGTTAGGCGCAGCTGTTGACCAGCTCTGCCCGTGGCCACAGGCTGCTTCTTCCACCTTCACTGTGGCAGAGCTTTTGCGGAGCAGAGACGGCATTCTTCAAGGGCGTGTTCTCCAAGGTGCTGTGAAACAGAGCCTAGCACGCTGTCTCGCTGATCCTGGCTTTCGGCAAGCAGGCGTGCCAGACCGCCTACATTCTGCACTCTGGCAGCCTAGTTGCCAGCTTTCAGCAGCTGCTGTCCTAGCAAGGAAGCTCAGGGAGTCAAAGCCAGTGCCGGGCGGCACCTTTCTGCTTTGCCCGCCTAAGCGGCGCCACGCTCCCTCGGATACTGTGTCCTTTCCCTCTGCACTGCGTCTGCCGAGGTGCTCTCTGCCTCTCGGAGCAGAAGGGCAAAGGACATTGTTTTCCACAGCAGGGTAGAAATGGCATTGCTAGCAGGAAAGCTAGATGCCTTGGAACTGTCCCCTTAGCCCTTGCCACTCACTTCAGGCTCGTACGCTGAGCAGAACAGCCTGCTGTTCTGAAGCTTCGCTGGCTGCCGTTCGTGCCCAGACGCGATTTCCTTCCCAAGGAGGCGAAGCGCCGTCTACTTCTCGCAGCGAGCACGCTGCTCCTGGCTTTCGCTTCTGCCGCAACGAGCTCGCTACGAGCACTTTTCTTCTCAACCCTCTAGACCATTGCGTTCTGCTTTTCTTGTCTCGTGAATGGAGACGGAAAGCTTCTCGGCTACAATCTCGCCTAGAACAACTGCGGCTACACATTAAGCTCGCCCGGAACGCCCTGCTGAAACTTGCCTTCTGGCACCACATTCGCGGGGCAGCCGTCTTTCTTCGGCCACCTGCCAAGTGGCCCCATATCGCCGCGCTCGTTGCACTCCGCTTGTCAGATTGGCTTCCCGTGGCGCTGATTTCAGCCTGGCCAAATACTAGCGCCGCGGAGAGCTGTCCTCGCAGACAATCATGTTCCAGCATAGAAATTTGTCCTGCAATGTTCCCCCCTCTTTTCCCTCATTGTGCTGCTCTGATGAATGCCTTGAGCATGGAACGACTTAAGCCAGCAAGTATTCCTCGCCGGCCACCTCTCGCTGTGCAAGATGTATGCCGTGGACCCTTGGAACGCTGCCAAGCAAAAAGCAGAGCAGTGACCATAAAAGCGAGGAGAGAGCATGCACGAAGCACACTAGTTCTGTCTAGTGCTTTCCGTGCAGAGAGGCGGCAAAGCTGAATGCCGTGCCAGAGCTTCACTTCTCGCTGGAGCACAGGAAGGCAAGAATGAAGAGGCAGAACACAGCCTTGGTTTCAGCAGCCTCCGGGGCTGCAAAAGTTCAGCAATAGCTCTGTCAAAGCAGAACTCGGCTGAGAATGCTCTCGCAGCTTGGGAAAGTTAGGCGCAGCTGTTGACCAGCTCTGCCCGTGGCCACAGGCTGCTTCTTCCACCTTCACTGTGGCAGAGCTTTTGCGGAACAGAGACGGCATTCTTCAAGGGCGTGTTCTCCAAGGTGCTGTGAAACAGAGCCTAGCACGCTGTCTCGCTGATCCTGGCTTTCGGCAAGCAGGCGTGCCAGACCGCCTACATTCTGCACTCTGGCAGCCTAGTTGCCAGCTTTCGGCAGCTGCTGTCCTAGCAAGGAAGCTCAGGGAGTCAAAGCCAGTGCCGGGCGGCACCTTTCTGCTTTGCCCGCCTAAGCGGCGCCACGCTCCCTCGGATACTGTGTCCTTTCCCTCTGCACTGCGTCTGCCGAGGTGCTCTCTGCCTCTCGGAGCAGAAGGGCAAAGGACAATGTTTTCCACAGCAGGGTAGAAATGGCATTGCTAGCAGGAAAGCTAGATGCCTTGGAACTGTCCCCTTAGCCCTTGCCACTCACTTCAGGCTCGTACGCTGAGCAGAACAGCCTGCTGTTCTGAAGCTTCGCTGGCTGCCGTTCGTGCCCAGATGCGATTTCCTTCCCAAGGAGGCGAAGCGCCGTCTACTTCTCGCAGCGAGCACGCTGCTCCTGGCTTTCGCTTCTGCCGCAACGAGCTCGCTACGAGCACTTTTCTTCTCAACCCTCTAGACCATTGCGTTCTGCTTTTCTTGTCTCGTGAATGGAGACGGAAAGCTTCTCGGCTACAATCTCGCCTAGAACAACTGCGGCTACACATTAAGCTCGCCCGGAACGCCCTGCTGAAACTTGCCTTCTGGCACCACATTCGCGGGGCAGCCGTCTTTCTTCGGCCACCTGCCAAGTGGCCCCATATCGCCGCGCTCGTTGCACTCCGCTTGTCAGATTGGCTTCCCGTGGCGCTGATTTCAGCCTGGCCAAATACTCGCGCTGCGGAGAGCTGTCTCGCAGACAATCATGTTCCAGCATAGAAATTTGTCCTGCAATGTTCCCCCCTCTTTTCCCGCATTGTGCTGCTCTGATGAATGCCTTGAGCATGGAACGACTTAAGCCAGCAAGTATTCCTCGCCGGCCACCTCTCGCTGTGCAAGATGTATGCCGTGGACCCTTGGAACGCTGCCAAGCAAAAAGCAGAGCAGTGACCATAAAAGCGAGGAGAGAGCATGCACGAAGCACACTAGTTCTGTCTAGTGCTTTCCGTGCAGAGAGGCGGCAAAGCTGAATGCCGTGCCAGAGCTTCACTTCTCGCTGGAGCACAGGAAGGCAAGAATGAAGAGGCAGAACACAGCCTTGGTTTCAGCAGCCTCCGGGGCTGCAAAAGTTCAGCAATAGCTCTGTCAAAGCAGAACTCGGCTGAGAATGCTCTCGCAGCTTGGGAAAGTTAGGCGCAGCTGTTGACCAGCTCTGCCCGTGGCCACAGGCTGCTTTTTCCACCTTCACTGTGGCAGAGCTTTTGCGGAACAGAGACGGCATTCTTCAAGGGCGTGTTCTCCAAGGTGCTGTGAAACAGAGCCTAGCACGCTGTCTCGCTGATCCTGGCTTTCGGCAAGCAGGCGTGCCAGACCGCCTACATTCTGCACTCTGGCAGCCTAGTTGCCAGCTTTCAGCAGCTGCTGTCCTAGCAAGGAAGCTCAGGGAGTCAAAGCCAGTGCCGGGCGGCACCTTTCTGCTTTGCCCGCCTAAGCGGCGCCACGCTCCCTCGGATACTGTGTCCTTTCCCTCTGCACTGCGTCTGCCGAGGTGCTCTCTGCCTCTCGGAGCAGAAGGGCAAAGGACAATGTTTTCCACAGCAGGGTAGAAATGGCATTGCTAGCAGGAAAGCTAGATGCCTTGGAACTGTCCCCTTAGCCCTTGCCACTCACTTCAGGCTCGTACGCTGAGCAGAACAGCCTGCTGTTCTGAAGCTTCGCTGGCTGCCGTTCGTGCCCAGACGCGATTTCCTTCCCAAGGAGGCGAAGCGCCGTCTACTTCTCGCAGCGAGCACGCTGCTCCTGGCTTTCGCTTCTGCCGCAACGAGCTCGCTACGAGCACTTTTCTTCTCAACCCTCTAGACCATTGCGTTCTGCTTTTCTTGTCTCGTGAATGGAGACGGAAAGCTTCTCGGCTACAATCTCGCCTAGAACAACTGCGGCTACACATTAAGCTCGCCCGGAACGCCCTGCTGAAACTTGCCTTCTGGCACCACATTCGCGGGGCAGCCGTCTTTCTTCGGCCACCTGCCAAGTGGCCCCATATCGCCGCGCTCGTTGCACTCCGCTTGTCAGATTGGCTTCCCGTGGCGCTGATTTCAGCCTGGCCAAATACTAGCGCCGCGGAGAGCTGTCTCGCAGACAATCATGTTCCAGCATAGAAATTTGTCCTGCAATGTTCCCCCCTCTTTTCCCTCATTGTGCTGCTCTGATGAATGCCTTGAGCATGGAACGACTTAAGCCAGCAAGTATTCCTCGCCGGCCACCTCTCGCTGTGCAAGATGTATGCCGTGGACCCTTGGAACGCTGCCAAGCAAAAAGCAGAGCAGTGACCATAAAAGCGAGGAGAGAGCATGCACGAAGCACACTAGTTCTGTCTAGTGCTTTCCGTGCAGAGAGGCGGCAAAGCTGAATGCCGTGCCAGAGCTTCACTTCTCGCTGGAGCACAGGAAGGCAAGAATGAAGAGGCAGAACACAGCCTTGGTTTCAGCAGCCTCCGGGGCTGCAAAAGTTCAGCAATAGCTCTGTCAAAGCAGAACTCGGCTGAGAATGCTCTCGCAGCTTGGGAAAGTTAGGCGCAGCTGTTGACCAGCTCTGCCCGTGGCCACAGGCTGCTTCTTCCACCTTCACTGTGGCAGAGCTTTTGCGGAACAGAGAGGGCATTCTTCAAGGGCGTGTTCTCCAAGGTGCTGTGAAACAGAGCCTAGCACGCTGTCTCGCTGATCCTGGCTTTCGGCAAGCAGGCGTGCCAGACCGCCTACATTCTGCACTCTGGCAGCCTAGTTGCCAGCTTTCGGCAGCTGCTGTCCTAGCAAGGAAGCTCAGGGAGTCAAAGCCAGTGCCGGGCGGCACCTTTCTGCTTTGCCCGCCTAAGCGGCGCCACGCTCCCTCGGATACTGTGTCCTTTCCCTCTGCACTGCGTCTGCCGAGGTGCTCTGTGCCTCTCGGAGCAGAAGGGCAAAGGACAATGTTTTCCACAGCAGGGTAGAAATGGCATTGCTAGCAGGAAAGCTAGATGCCTTGGAACTGTCCCCTTAGCCCTTGCCACTCACTTCAGGCTCGTACGCTGAGCAGAACAGCCTGCTGTTCTGAAGCTTCGCTGGCTGCCGTTCGTGCCCAGACGCGATTTCCTTCCCAAGGAGGCGAAGCGCCGTCTACTTCTCGCAGCGAGCACGCTGCTCCTGGCTTTCGCTTCTGCCGCAACGAGCTCGCTACGAGCACTTTTCTTCTCAACCCTCTAGACCATTGCGTTCTGCTTTTCTTGTCTCGTGAATGGAGACGGAAAGCTTCTCGGCTACAATCTCGCCTAGAACAACTGCGGCTACACATTAAGCTCGCCCGGAACGCCCTGCTGAAACTTGCCTTCTGGCACCACATTCGCGGGGCAGCCGTCTTTCTTCGGCCACCTGCCAAGTGGCCCCATATCGCCGCGCTCGTTGCACTCCGCTTGTCAGATTGGCTTCCCGTGGCGCTGATTTCAGCCTGGCCAAATACTCGCGCTGCGGAGAGCTGTCTCGCAGACAATCATGTTCCAGCATAGAAATTTGTCCTGCAATGTTCCCCCCTCTTTTCCCGCATTGTGCTGCTCTGATGAATGCCTTGAGCATGGAACGACTTAAGCCAGCAAGTATTCCTCGCCGGCCACCTCTCGCTGTGCAAGAGGTATGCCGTGGAGCCTTGGAACGCTGCCAAGCAAAAAGCAGAGCAGTGACCATAAAAGCGAGGAGAGAGCATGCACGAAGCACACTAGTTCTGTCTAGTGCTTTCCGTGCAGAGAGGCGGCAAAGCTGAATGCCGTGCCAGAGCTTCACTTCTCGCTGGAGCACAGGAAGGCAAGAATGAAGAGGCAGAACACAGCCTTGGTTTCAGCAGCCTCCGGGACTGCAAAAGTTCAGCAATAGCTCTGTCAAAGCAGAACTCGGCTGAGAATGCTCTCGCAGCTTGGGAAAGTTAGGCGCAGCTGTTGACCAGCTCTGCCCGTGGCCACAGGCTGCTTCTTCCACCTTCACTGTGGCAGAGCTTTTGCGGAACAGAGACGGCATTCTTCAAGGGCGTGTTCTCCAAGGTGCTGTGAAACAGAGCCTAGCACGCTGTCTCGCTGATCCTGGCTTTCGGCAAGCAGGCGTGCCAGACCGCCTACATTCTGCACTCTGGCAGCCTAGTTGCCAGCTTTCGGCAGCTGCTGTCCTAGCAAGGAAGCTCAGGGAGTCAAAGCCAGTGCCGGGCGGCACCTTTCTGCTTTGCCCGCCTAAGCGGCGCCACGCTCCCTCGGATACTGTGTCCTTTCCCTCTGCACTGCGTCTGCCGAGGTGCTCTGTGCCTCTCGGAGCAGAAGGGCAAAGGACATTGTTTTCCACAGCAGGGTAGAAATGGCATTGCTAGCAGGAAAGCTAGATGCCTTGGAACTGTCCCCTTAGCCCTTGCCACTCACTTCAGGCTCGTACGCTGAGCAGAACAGCCTGCTGTTCTGAAGCTTCGCTGGCTGCCGTTCGTGCCCAGACGCGATTTCCTTCCCAAGGAGGCGAAGCGCCGTCTACTTCTCGCAGCGAGCACGCTGCTCCTGGCTTTCGCTTCTGCCGCAACGAGCTCGCTACGAGCACTTTTCTTCTCAACCCTCTAGACCATTGCGTTCTGCTTTTCTTGTCTCGTGAATGGAGACGGAAAGCTTCTCGGCTACAATCTCGCCTAGAACAACTGCGGCTACACATTAAGCTCGCCCGGAACGCCCTGCTGAAACTTGCCTTCTGGCACCACATTCGCGGGGCAGCCGTCTTTCTTCGGCCACCTGCCAAGTGGCCCCATATCGCCGCGCTCGTTGCACTCCGCTTGTCAGATTGGCTTCCCGTGGCACTGATTTCAGCCTGGCCAAATACTCGCGCTGCGGAGAGCTGTCTCGCAGGCAATCATGATCCAGCATAGAAATTTGTCCTGCAATGTTCCCCCCTCTTTTCCCGCATTGTGCTGCTCTGATGAATGCCTTGAGCATGGAACGACTTAAGCCAGCAAGTATTCCTCGCTGGCCACCTCTCGCTGTGCAAGAGGTATGCCGTGGACCCTTGGAACGCTGCCAAGCAAAAAGCAGAGCAGTGACCATAAAAGCGAGGAGAGAGCATGCACGAAGCACACTAGTTCTGTCTAGTGCTTTCCGTGCAGAGAGGCGGCAAAGCTGAATGCCGTGCCAGAGCTTCACTTCTCGCTGGAGCACAGGAAGGCAAGAATGAAGAGGCAGAACACAGCCTTGGTTTCAGCTGCCTCCGGGGCTGCAAAAGTTCAGCAATAGCTCTGTCAAAGCAGAACTCGGCTGAGAATGCTCTCGCAGCTTGGGAAAGTTAGGCGCAGCTGTTGACCAGCTCTGCCCGTGGCCACAGGCTGCTTCTTCCACCTTCACTGTGGCAGAGCTTTTGCGGAGCAGAGACGGCATTCTTCAAGGGCGTGTTCTCCAAGGTGCTGTGAAACAGAGCCTAGCACGCTGTCTCGCTGATCCTGGCTTTCGGCAAGCAGGCGTGCCAGACCGCCTACATTCTGCACTCTGGCAGCCTAGTTGCCAGCTTTCAGCAGCTGCTGTCCTAGCAAGGAAGCTCAGGGAGTCAAAGCCAGTGCCGGGCGGCACCTTTCTGCTTTGCCCGCCTAAGCGGCGCCACGCTCCCTCGGATACTGTGTCCTTTCCCTCTGCACTGCGTCTGCCGAGGTGCTCTCTGCCTCTCGGAGCAGAAGGGCAAAGGACATTGTTTTCCACAGCAGGGTAGAAATGGCATTGCTAGCAGGAAAGCTAGATGCCTTGGAACTGTCCCCTTAGCCCTTGCCACTCACTTCAGGCTCGTACGCTGAGCAGAACAGCCTGCTGTTCTGAAGCTTCGCTGGCTGCCGTTCGTGCCCAGACGCGATTTCCTTCCCAAGGAGGCGAAGCGCCGTCTACTTCTCGCACCGAGCACGCTGCTCCTGGCTTTCGCTTCTGCCGCAACGAGCTCGCTACGAGCACTTTTCTTCTCAACCCTCTAGACCATTGCGTTCTGCTTTTCTTGTCTCGTGAATGGAGACGGAAAGCTTCTCGGCTACAATCTCGCCTAGAACAACTGCGGCTACACATTAAGCTCGCCCGGAACGCCCTGCTGAAACTTGCCTTCTGGCACCACATTCGCGGGGCAGCCGTCTTTCTTCGGCCACCTGCCAAGTGGCCCCATATCGCCGCGCTCGTTGCACTCCGCTTGTCAGATTGGCTTCCCGTGGCGCTGATTTCAGCCTGGCCAAATACTAGCGCCGCGGAGAGCTGTCTCGCAGACAATCATGTTCCAGCATAGAAATTTGTCCTGCAATGTTCCCCCCTCTTTTCCCTCATTGTGCTGCTCTGATGAATGCCTTGAGCATGGAACGACTTAAGCCAGCAAGTATTCCTCGCCGGCCACCTCTCGCTGTGCAAGATGTATGCCGTGGACCCTTGGAACGCTGCCAAGCAAAAAGCAGAGCAGTGACCATAAAAGCGAGGAGAGAGCATGCACGAAGCACACTAGTTCTGTCTAGTGCTTTCCGTGCAGAGAGGCGGCAAAGCTGAATGCCGTGCCAGAGCTTCACTTCTCGCTGGAGCACAGGAAGGCAAGAATGAAGAGGCAGAACACAGCCTTGGTTTCAGCAGCCTCCGGGGCTGCAAAAGTTCAGCAATAGCTCTGTCAAAGCAGAACTCGGCTGAGAATGCTCTCGCAGCTTGGGAAAGTTAGGCGCAGCTGTTGACCAGCTCTGCCCGTGGCCACAGGCTGCTTCTTCCACCTTCACTGTGGCAGAGCTTTTGCGGAACAGAGAGGGCATTCTTCAAGGGCGTGTTCTCCAAGGTGCTGTGAAACAGAGCCTAGCACGCTGTCTCGCTGATCCTGGCTTTCGGCAAGCAGGCGTGCCAGACCGCCTACATTCTGCACTCTGGCAGCCTAGTTGCCAGCTTTCGGCAGCTGCTGTCCTAGCAAGGAAGCTCAGGGAGTCAAAGCCAGTGCCGGGCGGCACCTTTCTGCTTTGCCCGCCTAAGCGGCGCCACGCTCCCTCGGATACTGTGTCCTTTCCCTCTGCACTGCGTCTGCCGAGGTGCTCTCTGCCTCTCGGAGCAGAAGGGCAAAGGACAATGTTTTCCACAGCAGGGTAGAAATGGCATTGCTAGCAGGAAAGCTAGATGCCTTGGAACTGTCCCCTTAGCCCTTGCCACTCACTTCAGGCTCGTACGCTGAGCAGAACAGCCTGCTGTTCTGAAGCTTCGCTGGCTGCCGTTCGTGCCCAGACGCGATTTCCTTCCCAAGGAGGCGAAGCGCCGTCTACTTCTCGCAGCGAGCACGCTGCTCCTGGCTTTCGCTTCTGCCGCAACGAGCTCGCTACGAGCACTTTTCTTCTCAACCCTCTAGACCATTGCTTTCTGCTTTTCTTGTCTCGTGAATGGAGACGGAAAGCTTCTCGGCTACAATCTCGCCTAGAACAACTGCGGCTACACATTAAGCTCGCCCGGAACGCCCTGCTGAAACTTGCCTTCTGGCACCCCATTCGCGGGGCAGCCATCATTCTTCGGCCACCTGCCAAGTGGCCCCATATCGCCGCGCTCGTTGCACTCCGCTTGTCAGATTGGCTTCCCGTGGCGCTGATTTCAGCCTGGCCAAATACTCGCGCTGCGAAGAGCTGTCTCGCAGACAATCATGATCCAGCATAGAAATTTGTCCTGCAATGTTCCCCCCTCTTTTCCCGCATTGTGCTGCTCTGATGAATGCCTTGAGCATGGAACGACTTAAGCCAGCAAGTATTCCTCGCCGGCCACCTCTCGCTGTGCAAGAGGTATGCCGTGGAGCCTTGGAACGCTGCCAAGCAAAAAGCAGAGCAGTGACCATAAAAGCGAGGAGAGAGCATGCACGAAGCACACTAGTTCTGTCTAGTGCTTTCCGTGCAGAGAGGCGGCAAAGCTGAATGCCGTGCCAGAGCTTCACTTCTCGCTGGAGCACAGGAAGGCAAGAATGAAGAGGCAGAACACAGCCTTGGTTTCAGCAGCCTCCGGGGCTGCAAAAGTTCAGCAATAGCTCTGTCAAAGCAGAACTCGGCTGAGAATGCTCTCGCAGCTTGGGAAAGTTAGGCGCAGCTGTTGACCAGCTCTGCCCGTGGCCACAGGCTGCTTCTTCCACCTTCACTGTGGCAGAGCTTTTGCGGAACAGAGACGGCATTCTTCAAGGGCGTGTTCTCCAAGGTGCTGTGAAACAGAGCCTAGCACGCTGTCTCGCTGGTCCTGGCTTTCGGCAAGCAGGCGTGCCAGACCGCCTACATTCTGCACTCTGGCAGCCTAGTTGCCAGCTTTCGGCAGCTGCTGTCCTAGCAAGGAAGCTCAGGGAGTCAAAGCCAGTGCCGGGCGGCACCTTTCTGCTTTGCCCGCCTAAGCGGCGCCACGCTCCCTCGGATACTGTGTCCTTTCCCTCTGCACTGCGTCTGCCGAGGTGCTCTGTGCCTCTCGGAGCAGAAGGGCAAAGGACAATGTTTTCCACAGCAGGGTAGAAATGGCATTGCTAGCAGGAAAGCTAGATGCCTTGGAACTGTCCCCTTAGCCCTTGCCACTCACTTCAGGCTCGTACGCTGAGCAGAACAGCCTGCTGTTCTGAAGCTTCGCTGGCTGCCGTTCGTGCCCAGACGCGATTTCCTTCCCAAGGAGGCGAAGCGCCGTCTACTTCTCGCAGCGAGCACGCTGCTCCTGGCTTTCGCTTCTGCCGCAACGAGCTCGCTACGAGCACTTTTCTTCTCAACCCTCTAGACCATTGCGTTCTGCTTTTCTTGTCTCGTGAATGGAGACGGAAAGCTTCTCGGCTACAATCTCGCCTAGAACAACTGCGGCTACACATTAAGCTCGCCCGGAACGCCCTGCTGAAACTTGCCTTCTGGCACCACATTCGCGGGGCAGCCGTCTTTCTTCGGCCACCTGCCAAGTGGCCCCATATCGCCGCGCTCGTTGCACTCCGCTTGTCAGATTGGCTTCCCGTGGCGCTGATTTCAGCCTGGCCAAATACTAGCGCCGCGGAGAGCTGTCTCGCAGACAATCATGTTCCAGCATAGAAATTTGTCCTGCAATGTTCCCCCCTCTTTTCCCTCATTGTGCTGCTCTGATGAATGCCTTGAGCATGGAACGACTTAAGCCAGCAAGTATTCCTCGCCGGCCACCTCTCGCTGTGCAAGATGTATGCCGTGGACCCTTGGAACGCTGCCAAGCAAAAAGCAGAGCAGTGACCATAAAAGCGAGGAGAGAGCATGCACGAAGCACACTAGTTCTGTCTAGTGCTTTCCGTGCAGAGAGGCGGCAAAGCTGAATGCCGTGCCAGAGCTTCACTTCTCGCTGGAGCACAGGAAGGCAAGAATGAAGAGGCAGAACACAGCCTTGGTTTCAGCAGCCTCCGGGGCTGCAAAAGTTCAGCAATAGCTCTGTCAAAGCAGAACTCGGCTGAGAATGCTCTCGCAGCTTGGGAAAGTTAGGCGCAGCTGTTGACCAGCTCTGCCCGTGGCCACAGGCTGCTTCTTCCACCTTCACTGTGGCAGAGCTTTTGCGGAACAGAGAGGGCATTCTTCAAGGGCGTGTTCTCCAAGGTGCTGTGAAACAGAGCCTAGCACGCTGTCTCGCTGATCCTGGCTTTCGGCAAGCAGGCGTGCCAGACCGCCTACATTCTGCACTCTGGCAGCCTAGTTGCCAGCTTTCGGCAGCTGCTGTCCTAGCAAGGAAGCTCAGGGAGTCAAAGCCAGTGCCGGGCGGCACCTTTCTGCTTTGCCCGCCTAAGCGGCGCCACGCTCCCTCGGATACTGTGTCCTTTCCCTCTGCACTGCGTCTGCCGAGGTGCTCTCTGCCTCTCGGAGCAGAAGGGCAAAGGACAATGTTTTCCACAGCAGGGTAGAAATGGCATTGCTAGCAGGAAAGCTAGATGCCTTGGAACTGTCCCCTTAGCCCTTGCCACTCACTTCAGGCTCGTACGCTGAGCAGAACAGCCTGCTGTTCTGAAGCTTCGCTGGCTGCCGTTCGTGCCCAGACGCGATTTCCTTCCCAAGGAGGCGAAGCGCCGTCTACTTCTCGCAGCGAGCACGCTGCTCCTGGCTTTCGCTTCTGCCGCAACGAGCTCGCTACGAGCACTTTTCTTCTCAACCCTCTAGACCATTGCTTTCTGCTTTTCTTGTCTCGTGAATGGAGACGGAAAGCTTCTCGGCTACAATCTCGCCTAGAACAACTGCGGCTACACATTAAGCTCGCCCGGAACGCCCTGCTGAAACTTGCCTTCTGGCACCCCATTCGCGGGGCAGCCATCATTCTTCGGCCACCTGCCAAGTGGCCCCATATCGCCGCGCTCGTTGCACTCCGCTTGTCAGATTGGCTTCCCGTGGCGCTGATTTCAGCCTGGCCAAATACTCGCGCTGCGAAGAGCTGTCTCGCAGACAATCATGATCCAGCATAGAAATTTGTCCTGCAATGTTCCCCCCTCTTTTCCCGCATTGTGCTGCTCTGATGAATGCCTTGAGCATGGAACGACTTAAGCCAGCAAGTATTCCTCGCCGGCCACCTCTCGCTGTGCAAGAGGTATGCCGTGGAGCCTTGGAACGCTGCCAAGCAAAAAGCAGAGCAGTGACCATAAAAGCGAGGAGAGAGCATGCACGAAGCACACTAGTTCTGTCTAGTGCTTTCCGTGCAGAGAGGCGGCAAAGCTGAATGCCGTGCCAGAGCTTCACTTCTCGCTGGAGCACAGGAAGGCAAGAATGAAGAGGCAGAACACAGCCTTGGTTTCAGCAGCCTCCGGGGCTGCAAAAGTTCAGCAATAGCTCTGTCAAAGCAGAACTCGGCTGAGAATGCTCTCGCAGCTTGGGAAAGTTAGGCGCAGCTGTTGACCAGCTCTGCCCGTGGCCACAGGCTGCTTCTTCCACCTTCACTGTGGCAGAGCTTTTGCGGAACAGAGACGGCATTCTTCAAGGGCGTGTTCTCCAAGGTGCTGTGAAACAGAGCCTAGCACGCTGTCTCGCTGGTCCTGGCTTTCGGCAAGCAGGCGTGCCAGACCGCCTACATTCTGCACTCTGGCAGCCTAGTTGCCAGCTTTCGGCAGCTGCTGTCCTAGCAAGGAAGCTCAGGGAGTCAAAGCCAGTGCCGGGCGGCACCTTTCTGCTTTGCCCGCCTAAGCGGCGCCACGCTCCCTCGGATACTGTGTCCTTTCCCTCTGCACTGCGTCTGCCGAGGTGCTCTGTGCCTCTCGGAGCAGAAGGGCAAAGGACAATGTTTTCCACAGCAGGGTAGAAATGGCATTGCTAGCAGGAAAGCTAGATGCCTTGGAACTGTCCCCTTAGCCCTTGCCACTCACTTCAGGCTCGTACGCTGAGCAGAACAGCCTGCTGTTCTGAAGCTTCGCTGGCTGCCGTTCGTGCCCAGACGCGATTTCCTTCCCAAGGAGGCGAAGCGCCGTCTACTTCTCGCAGCGAGCACGCTGCTCCTGGCTTTCGCTTCTGCCGCAACGAGCTCGCTACGAGCACTTTTCTTCTCAACCCTCTAGACCATTGCGTTCTGCTTTTCTTGTCTCGTGAATGGAGACGGAAAGCTTCTCGGCTACAATCTCGCCTAGAACAACTGCGGCTACACATTAAGCTCGCCCGGAACGCCCTGCTGAAACTTGCCTTCTGGCACCACATTCGCGGGGCAGCCGTCTTTCTTCGGCCACCTGCCAAGTGGCCCCATATCGCCGCGCTCGTTGCACTCCGCTTGTCAGATTGGCTTCCCGTGGCGCTGATTTCAGCCTGGCCAAATACTCGCGCTGCGGAGAGCTGTCTCGCAGACAATCATGTTCCAGCATAGAAATTTGTCCTGCAATGTTCCCCCCTCTTTTCCCGCATTGTGCTGCTCTGATGAATGCCTTGAGCATGGAACGACTTAAGCCAGCAAGTATTCCTCGCCGGCCACCTCTCGCTGTGCAAGAGGTATGCCGTGGAGCCTTGGAACGCTGCCAAGCAAAAAGCAGAGCAGTGACCATAAAAGCGAGGAGAGAGCATGCACGAAGCACACTAGTTCTGTCTAGTGCTTTCCGTGCAGAGAGGCGGCAAAGCTGAATGCCGTGCCAGAGCTTCACTTCTCGCTGGAGCACAGGAAGGCAAGAATGAAGAGGCAGAACACAGCCTTGGTTTCAGCAGCCTCCGGGGCTGCAAAAGTTCAGCAATAGCTCTGTCAAAGCAGAACTCGGCTGAGAATGCTCTCGCAGCTTGGGAAAGTTAGGCGCAGCTGTTGACCAGCTCTGCCCGTGGCCACAGGCTGCTTCTTCCACCTTCACTGTGGCAGAGCTTTTGCGGAACAGAGAGGGCATTCTTCAAGGGCGTGTTCTCCAAGGTGCTGTGAAACAGAGCCTAGCACGCTGTCTCGCTGATCCTGGCTTTCGGCAAGCAGGCGTGCCAGACCGCCGACATTCTGCACTCTGGCAGCCTAGTTGCCAGCTTTCGGCAGCTGCTGTCCTAGCAAGGAAGCTCAGGGAGTCAAAGCCAGTGCCGGGCGGCACCTTTCTGCTTTGCCCGCCTAAGCGGCGCCACGCTCCCTCGGATACTGTGTCCTTTCCCTCTGCACTGCGTCTGCCGAGGTGCTCTGTGCCTCTCGGAGCAGAAGGGCAAAGGACATTGTTTTCCACAGCAGGGTAGAAATGGCATTGCTAGCAGGAAAGCTAGATGCCTTGGAACTGTCCCCTTAGCCCTTGCCACTCACTTCAGGCTCGTACGCTGAGCAGAACAGCCTGCTGTTCTGAAGCTTCGCTGGCTGCCGTTCGTGCCCAGACGCCATTTCCTTCCCAAGGAGGCGAAGCGCCGTCTACTTCTCGCAGCGAGCACGCTGCTCCTGGCTTTCGCTTCTGCCGCAACGAGCTCGCTACGAGCACTTTTCTTCTCAACCCTCTAGACCATTGCGTTCTGCTTTTCTTGTCTCGTGAATGGAGACGGAAAGCTTCTCGGCTACAATCTCGCCTAGAACAACTGCGGCTACACATTAAGCTCGCCCGGAACGCCCTGCTGAAACTTGCCTTCTGGCACCACATTCGCGGGGCAGCCGTCTTTCTTCGGCCACCTGCCAAGTGGCCCCATATCGCCGCGCTCGTTGCACTCCGCTTGTCAGATTGGCTTCCCGTGGCGCTGAATTCAGCCTGGCCAAATACTTGCGCCGCCGAGAGCTGTCTCGCAGACAATCATGTTCCAGCATAGAAATTTGTCCTGCAATGTTCCCCCCTCTTTTCCCTCATTGTGCTGCTCTGATGAATGCCTTGAGCATGGAACGACTTAAGCCAGCAAGTATTCCTCGCCGGCCACCTCTCGCTGTGCAAGATGTATGCCGTGGACCCTTGGAACGCTGCCAAGCAAAAAGCAGAGCAGTGACCATAAAAGCGAGGAGAGAGCATGCACGAAGCACACTAGTTCTGTCTAGTGCTTTCCGTGCAGAGAGGCGGCAAAGCTGAATGCCGTGCCAGAGCTTCACTTCTCGCTGGAGCACAGGAAGGCAAGAATGAAGAGGCAGAACACAGCCTTGGTTTCAGCAGCCTCCGGGGCTGCAAAAGTTCAGCAATAGCTCTGTCAAAGCAGAACTCGGCTGAGAATGCTCTCGCAGCTTGGGAAAGTTAGGCGCAGCTGTTGACCAGCTCTGCCCGTGGCCACAGGCTGCTTCTTCCACCTTCACTGTGGCAGAGCTTTTGCGGAACAGAGAGGGCATTCTTCAAGGGCGTGTTCTCCAAGGTGCTGTGAAACAGAGCCTAGCACGCTGTCTCGCTGATCCTGGCTTTCGGCAAGCAGGCGTGCCAGACCGCCTACATTCTGCACTCTGGCAGCCTAGTTGCCAGCTTTCGGCAGCTGCTGTCCTAGCAAGGAAGCTCAGGGAGTCAAAGCCAGTGCCGGGCGGCACCTTTCTGCTTTGCCCGCCTAAGCGGCGCCACGCTCCCTCGGATACTGTGTCCTTTCCCTCTGCACTGCGTCTGCCGAGGTGCTCTCTGCCTCTCGGAGCAGAAGGGCAAAGGACAATGTTTTCCACAGCAGGGTAGAAATGGCATTGCTAGCAGGAAAGCTAGATGCCTTGGA
Source organism: Cinclus cinclus (assembly GCF_963662255.1). NCBI lineage: Eukaryota > Metazoa > Chordata > Aves > Passeriformes > Cinclidae > Cinclus > Cinclus cinclus. The sequence goes on from NW_026912207.1 coordinate 157,156, forward strand.
ACTGTCCCCTTAGCCCTTGCCACTCACTTCAGGCTCGTACGCTGAGCAGAACAGCCTGCTGTTCTGAAGCTTCGCTGGCTGCCGTTCGTGCCCAGACGCGATTTCCTTCCCAAGGAGGCGAAGCGCCGTCTACTTCTCGCAGCGAGCACGCTGCTCCTGGCTTTCGCTTCTGCCGCAACGAGCTCGCTACGAGCACTTTTCTTCTCAACCCTCTAGACCATTGCTTTCTGCTTTTCTTGTCTCGTGAATGGAGACGGAAAGCTTCTCGGCTACAATCTCGCCTAGAACAACTGCGGCTACACATTAAGCTCGCCCGGAACGCCCTGCTGAAACTTGCCTTCTGGCACCCCATTCGCGGGGCAGCCATCTTTCTTCGGCCACCTGCCAAGTGGCCCCATATCGCCGCGCTCGTTGCACTCCGCTTGTCAGATTGGCTTCCCGTGGCGCTGATTTCAGCCTGGCCAAATACTCGCGCTGCGAAGAGCTGTCTCGCAGACAATCATGATCCAGCATAGAAATTTGTCCTGCAATGTTCCCCCCTCTTTTCCCGCATTGTGCTGCTCTGATGAATGCCTTGAGCATGGAACGACTTAAGCCAGCAAGTATTCCTCGCCGGCCACCTCTCGCTGTGCAAGAGGTATGCCGTGGACCCTTGGAACGCTGCCAAGCAAAAAGCAGAGCAGTGACCATAAAAGCGAGGAGAGAGCATGCACGAAGCACACTAGTTCTGTCTAGTGCTTTCCGTGCAGAGAGGCGGCAAAGCTGAATGCCGTGCCAGAGCTTCACTTCTCGCTGGAGCACAGGAAGGCAAGAATGAAGAGGCAGAACACAGCCTTGGTTTCAGCAGCCTCCGGGGCTGCAAAAGTTCAGCAATAGCTCTGTCAAAGCAGAACTCGGCTGAGAATGCTCTCGCAGCTTGGGAAAGTTAGGCGCAGCTGTTGACCAGCTCTGCCCGTGGCCACAGGCTGCTTCTTCCACCTTCACTGTGGCAGAGCTTTTGCGGAACAGAGAGGGCATTCTTCAAGGGCGTGTTCTCCAAGGTGCTGTGAAACAGAGCCTAGCACGCTGTCTCGCTGATCCTGGCTTTCGGCAAGCAGGCGTGCCAGACCGCCTACATTCTGCACTCTGGCAGCCTAGTTGCCAGCTTTCGGCAGCTGCTGTCCTAGCAAGGAAGCTCAGGGAGTCAAAGCCAGTGCCGGGCGGCACCTTTCTGCTTTGCCCGCCTAAGCGGCGCCACGCTCCCTCGGATACTGTGTCCTTTCCCTCTGCACTGCGTCTGCCGAGGTGCTCTCTGCCTCTCGGAGCAGAAGGGCAAAGGACAATGTTTTCCACAGCAGGGTAGAAATGGCATTGCTAGCAGGAAAGCTAGATGCCTTGGAACTGTCCCCTTAGCCCTTGCCACTCACTTCAGGCTCGTACGCTGAGCAGAACAGCCTGCTGTTCTGAAGCTTCGCTGGCTGCCGTTCGTGCCCAGACGCGATTTCCTTCCCAAGGAGGCGAAGCGCCGTCTACTTCTCGCAGCGAGCACGCTGCTCCTGGCTTTCGCTTCTGCCGCAACGAGCTCGCTACGAGCACTTTTCTTCTCAACCCTCTAGACCATTGCGTTCTGCTTTTCTTGTCTCGTGAATGGAGACGGAAAGCTTCTCGGCTACAATCTCGCCTAGAACAACTGCGGCTACACATTAAGCTCGCCCGCAACGCCCTGCTGAAACTTGCCTTCTGGCACCACATTCGCGGGGCAGCCGTCTTTCTTCGGCCACCTGCCAAGTGGCCCCATATCGCCGCGCTCGTTGCACTCCGCTTGTCAGATTGGCTTCCCGTGGCGCTGATTGCAGCCTGGCCAAATACTCGCGCTGCGGAGAGCTGTCTCGCAGACAATCATGATCCAGCATAGAAATTTGTCCTGCAATGTTCCCCCCTCTTTTCCCGCATTGTGCTGCTCTGATGAATGCCTTGAGCATGGAACGACTTAAGCCAGCAAGTATTCCTCGCCGGCCACCTCTCGCTGTGCAAGAGGTATGCCGTGGAGCCTTGGAACGCTGCCAAGCAAAAAGCAGAGCAGTGACCATAAAAGCGAGGAGAGAGCATGCACGAAGCACACTAGTTCTGTCTAGTGCTTTCCGTGCAGAGAGGCGGCAAAGCTGAATGCCGTGCCAGAGCTTCACTTCTCGCTGGAGCACAGGAAGGCAAGAATGAAGAGGCAGAACACAGCCTTGGTTTCAGCAGCCTCCGGGGCTGCAAAAGTTCAGCAATAGCTCTGTCAAAGCAGAACTCGGCTGAGAATGCTCTCGCAGCTTTGGAAAGTTAGGCGCAGCTGTTGACCAGCTCTGCCCGTGGCCACAGGCTGCTTCTTCCACCTTCACTGTGGCAGAGCTTTTGCGGAACAGAGAGGGCATTCTTCAAGGGCGTGTTCTCCAAGGTGCTGTGAAACAGAGCCTAGCACGCTGTCTCGCTGATCCTGGCTTTCGGCAAGCAGGCGTGCCAGACCGCCTACATTCTGCACTCTGGCAGCCTAGTTGCCAGCTTTCGGCAGCTGCTGTCCTAGCAAGGAAGCTCAGGGAGTCAAAGCCAGTGCCGGGCGGCACCTTTCTGCTTTGCCCGCCTAAGCGGCGCCACGCTCCCTCGGATACTGTGTCCTTTCCCTCTGCACTGCGTCTGCCGAGGTGCTCTGTGCCTCTCGGAGCAGAAGGGCAAAGGACAATGTTTTCCACAGCAGGGTAGAAATGGCATTGCTAGCAGGAAAGCTAGATGCCTTGGAACTGTCCCCTTAGCCCTTGCCACTCACTTCAGGCTCGTACGCTGAGCAGAACAGCCTGCTGTTCTGAAGCTTCGCTGGCTGCCGTTCGTGCCCAGACGCGATTTCCTTCCCAAGGAGGCGAAGCGCCGTCTACTTCTCGCAGCGAGCACGCTGCTCCTGGCTTTCGCTTCTGCCGCAACGAGCTCGCTACGAGCACTTTTCTTCTCAACCCTCTAGACCATTGCGTTCTGCTTTTCTTGTCTCGTGAATGGAGACGGAAAGCTTCTCGGCTACAATCTCGCCTAGAACAGCTGCGGCTACACATTAAGCTCGCCCGGAACGCCCTGCTGAAACTTGCCTTCTGGCACCACATTCGCGGGGCAGCCGTCTTTCTTCGGCCACCTGCCAAGTGGCCCCATATCGCCGCGCTCGTTGCACTCCGCTTGTCAGATTGGCTTCCCGTGGCGCTGATTTCAGCCTGGCCAAATACTCGCGCTGCGGAGAGCTGTCTCGCAGACAATCATGTTCCAGCATAGAAATTTGTCCTGCAATGTTCCCCCCTCTTTTCCCGCATTGTGCTGCTCTGATGAATGCCTTGAGCATGGAACGACTTAAGCCAGCAAGTATTCCTCGCCGGCCACCTCTCGCTGTGCAAGAGGTATGCCGTGGACCCTTGGAACGCTGCCAAGCAAAAAGCAGAGCAGTGACCATAAAAGCGAGGAGAGAGCATGCACGAAGCACACTAGTTCTGTCTAGTGCTTTCCGTGCAGAGAGGCGGCAAAGCTGAATGCCGTGCCAGAGCTTCACTTCTCGCTGGAGCACAGGAAGGCAAGAATGAAGAGGCAGAACACAGCCTTGGTTTCAGCTGCCTCCGGGGCTGCAAAAGTTCAGCAATAGCTCTGTCAAAGCAGAACTCGGCTGAGAATGCTCTCGCAGCTTGGGAAAGTTAGGCGCAGCTGTTGACCAGCTCTGCCCGTGGCCACAGGCTGCTTCTTCCACCTTCACTGTGGCAGAGCTTTTGCGGAACAGAGAGGGCATTCTTCAAGGGCGTGTTCTCCAAGGTGCTGTGAAACAGAGCCTAGCACGCTGTCTCGCTGATCCTGGCTTTCGGCAAGCAGGCGTGCCAGACCGCCTACATTCTGCACTCTGGCAGCCTAGTTGCCAGCTTTCGGCAGCTGCTGTCCTAGCAAGGAAGCTCAGGGAGTCAAAGCCAGTGCCGGGCGGCACCTTTCTGCTTTGCCCGCCTAAGCGGCGCCACGCTCCCTCGGATACTGTGTCCTTTCCCTCTGCACTGCGTCTGCCGAGGTGCTCTGTGCCTCTCGGAGCAGAAGGGCAAAGGACAATGTTTTCCACAGCAGGGTAGAAATGGCATTGCTAGCAGGAAAGCTAGATGCCTTGGAACTGTCCCCTTAGCCCTTGCCACTCACTTCAGGCTCGTACGCTGAGCAGAACAGCCTGCTGTTCTGAAGCTTCGCTGGCTGCCGTTCGTGCCCAGACGCGATTTCCTTCCCAAGGAGGCGAAGCGCCGTCTACTTCTCGCAGCGAGCACGCTGCTCCTGTCTTTCGCTTCTGCCGCAACGAGCTCGCTACGAGCACTTTTCTTCTCAACCCTCTAGACCATTGCGTTCTGCTTTTCTTGTCTCGTGAATGGAGACGGAAAGCTTCTCGGCTACAATCTCGCCTAGAACAGCTGCGGCTACACATTAAGCTCGCCCGGAACGCCCTGCTGAAACTTGCCTTCTGGCACCACATTCGCGGGGCAGCCGTCTTTCTTCGGCCACCTGCCAAGTGGCCCCATATCGCCGCGCTCGTTGCACTCCGCTTGTCAGATTGGCTTCCCGTGGCGCTGATTTCAGCCTGGCCAAATACTCGCGCTGCGGAGAGCTGTCTCGCAGACAATCATGTTCCAGCATAGAAATTTGTCCTGCAATGTTCCCCCCTCTTTTCCCGCATTGTGCTGCTCTGATGAATGCCTTGAGCATGGAACGACTTAAGCCAGCAAGTATTCCTCGCCGGCCACCTCTCGCTGTGCAAGAGGTATGCCGTGGAGCCTTGGAACGCTGCCAAGCAAAAAGCAGAGCAGTGACCATAAAAGCGAGGAGAGAGCATGCACGAAGCACACTAGTTCTGTCTAGTGCTTTCCGTGCAGAGAGGCGGCAAAGCTGAATGCCGTGCCAGAGCTTCACTTCTCGCTGGAGCACAGGAAGGCAAGAATGAAGAGGCAGAACACAGCCTTGGTTTCAGCAGCCTCCGGGGCTGCAAAAGTTCAGCAATAGCTCTGTCAAAGCAGAACTCGGCTGAGAATGCTCTCGCAGCTTGGGAAAGTTAGGCGCAGCTGTTGACCAGCTCTGCCCGTGGCCACAGGCTGCTTCTTCCACCTTCACTGTGGCAGAGCTTTTGCGGAACAGAGACGGCATTCTTCAAGGGCGTGTTCTCCAAGGTGCTGTGAAACAGAGCCTAGCACGCTGTCTCGCTGATACTGGCTTTCGGCAAGCAGGCGTGCCAGACCGCCTACATTCTGCACTCTGGCAGCCTAGTTGCCAGCTTTCGGCAGCTGCTGTCCTAGCAAGGAAGCTCAGGGAGTCAAAGCCAGTGCCGGGCGGCACCTTTCTGCTTTGCCCGCCTAAGCGGCGCCACGCTCCCTCGGATACTGTGTCCTTTCCCTCTGCACTGCGTCTGCCGAGGTGCTCTCTGCCTCTCGGAGCAGAAGGGCAAAGGACAATGTTTTCCACAGCAGGGTAGAAATGGCATTGCTAGCAGGAAAGCTAGATGCCTTGGAACTGTCCCCTTAGCCCTTGCCACTCACTTCAGGCTCGTACGCTGAGCAGAACAGCCTGCTGTTCTGAAGCTTCGCTGGCTGCCGTTCGTGCCCAGACGCCATTTCCTTCCCAAGGAGGCGAAGCGCCGTCTACTTCTCGCAGCGAGCACGCTGCTCCTGGCTTTCGCTTCTGCCGCAACGAGCTCGCTACGAGCACTTTTCTTCTCAACCCTCTAGACCATTGCGTTCTGCTTTTCTTGTCTCGTGAATGGAGACGGAAAGCTTCTCGGCTACAATCTCGCCTAGAACAGCTGCGGCTACACATTAAGCTCGCCCGGAACGCCCTGCTGAAACTTGCCTTCTGGCACCACATTCGCGGGGCAGCCGTCTTTCTTCGGCCACCTGCCAAGTGGCCCCATATCGCCGCGCTCGTTGCACTCCGCTTGTCAGATTGGCTTCCCGTGGCGCTGATTTCAGCCTGGCCAAATACTCGCGCTGCGGAGAGCTGTCTCGCAGACAATCATGTTCCAGCATAGAAATTTGTCCTGCAATGTTCCCCCCTCTTTTCCCGCATTGTGCTGCTCTGATGAATGCCTTGAGCATGGAACGACTTAAGCCAGCAAGTATTCCTCGCCGGCCACCTCTCGCTGTGCAAGAGGTATGCCGTGGAGCCTTGGAACGCTGCCAAGCAAAAAGCAGAGCAGTGACCATAAAAGCGAGGAGAGAGCATGCACGAAGCACACTAGTTCTGTCTAGTGCTTTCCGTGCAGAGAGGCGGCAAAGCTGAATGCCGTGCCAGAGCTTCACTTCTCGCTGGAGCACAGGAAGGCAAGAATGAAGAGGCAGAACACAGCCTTGGTTTCAGCAGCCTCCGGGGCTGCAAAAGTTCAGCAATAGCTCTGTCAAAGCAGAACTCGGCTGAGAATGCTCTCGCAGCTTGGGAAAGTTAGGCGCAGCTGTTGACCAGCTCTGCCCGTGGCCACAGGCTGCTTCTTCCACCTTCACTGTGGCAGAGCTTTTGCGGAACAGAGAGGGCATTCTTCAAGGGCGTGTTCTCCAAGGTGCTGTGAAACAGAGCCTAGCACGCTGTCTCGCTGATCCTGGCTTTCGGCAAGCAGGCGTGCCAGACCGCCTACATTCTGCACTCTGGCAGCCTAGTTGCCAGCTTTCGGCAGCTGCTGTCCTAGCAAGGAAGCTCAGGGAGTCAAAGCCAGTGCCGGGCGGCACCTTTCTGCTTTGCCCGCCTAAGCGGCGCCACGCTCCCTCGGATACTGTGTCCTTTCCCTCTGCACTGCGTCTGCCGAGGTGCTCTCTGCCTCTCGGAGCAGAAGGGCAAAGGACAATGTTTTCCACAGCAGGGTAGAAATGGCATTGCTAGCAGGAAAGCTAGATGCCTTGGAACTGTCCCCTTAGCCCTTGCCACTCACTTCAGGCTCGTACGCTGAGCAGAACAGCCTGCTGTTCTGAAGCTTCGCTGGCTGCCGTTCGTGCCCAGACGCGATTTCCTTCCCAAGGAGGCGAAGCGCCGTCTACTTCTCGCAGCGAGCACGCTGCTCCTGGCTTTCGCTTCTGCCGCAACGAGCTCGCTACGAGCACTTTTCTTCTCAACCCTCTAGACCATTGCGTTCTGCTTTTCTTGTCTCGTGAATGGAGACGGAAAGCTTCTCGGCTACAATCTCGCCTAGAACAACTGCGGCTACACATTAAGCTCGCCCGGAACGCCCTGCTGAAACTTGCCTTCTGGCACCACATTCGCGGGGCAGCCGTCTTTCTTCGGCCACCTGCCAAGTGGCCCCATATCGCCGCGCTCGTTGCACTCCGCTTGTCAGATTGGCTTCCCGTGGCGCTGATTGCAGCCTGGCCAAATACTCGCGCTGCGGAGAGCTGTCTCGCAGACAATCATGATCCAGCATAGAAATTTGTCCTGCAATGTTCCCCCCTCTTTTCCCGCATTGTGCTGCTCTGATGAATGCCTTGAGCATGGAACGACTTAAGCCAGCAAGTATTCCTCGCCGGCCACCTCTCGCTGTGCAAGAGGTATGCCGTGGACCCTTGGAACGCTGCCAAGCAAAAAGCAGAGCAGTGACCATAAAAGCGAGGAGAGAGCATGCACGAAGCACACTAGTTCTGTCTAGTGCTTTCCGTGCAGAGAGGCGGCAAAGCTGAATGCCGTGCCAGAGCTTCACTTCTCGCTGGAGCACAGGAAGGCAAGAATGAAGAGGCAGAACACAGCCTTGGTTTCAGCTGCCTCCGGGGCTGCAAAAGTTCAGCAATAGCTCTGTCAAAGCAGAACTCGGCTGAGAATGCTCTCGCAGCTTGGGAAAGTTAGGCGCAGCTGTTGACCAGCTCTGCCCGTGGCCACAGGCTGCTTCTTCCACCTTCACTGTGGCAGAGCTTTTGCGGAACAGAGACGGCATTCTTCAAGGGCGTGTTCTCCAAGGTGCTGTGAAACAGAGCCTAGCACGCTGTCTCGCTGATCCTGGCTTTCGGCAAGCAGGCGTGCCAGACCGCCTACATTCTGCACTCTGGCAGCCTAGTTGCCAGCTTTCGGCAGCTGCTGTCCTAGCAAGGAAGCTCAGGGAGTCAAAGCCAGTGCCGGGCGGCACCTTTCTGCTTTGCCCGCCTAAGCGGCGCCACGCTCCCTCGGATACTGTGTCCTTTCCCTCTGCACTGCGTCTGCCGAGGTGCTCTCTGCCTCTCGGAGCAGAAGGGCAAAGGACAATGTTTTCCACAGCAGGGTAGAAATGGCATTGCTAGCAGGAAAGCTAGATGCCTTGGGACTGTCCCCTTAGCCCTTGCCACTCACTTCAGGCTCGTACGCTAAGCAGAACAGCCTGCTGTTCTGAAGCTTCGCTGGCTGCCGTTCGTGCCCAGACGCGATTTCCTTCCCAAGGAGGCGAAGCGCCGTCTACTTCTCGCAGCGAGCACGCTGCTCCTGGCTTTCGCTTCTGCCGCAACGAGCTCGCTACGAGCACTTTTCTTCTCAACCCTCTAGACCATTGCGTTCTGCTTTTCTTGTCTCGTGAATGGAGACGGAAAGCTTCTCGGCTACAATCTCGCCTAGAACAACTGCGGCTACACATTAAGCTCGCCCGGAACGCCCTGCTGAAACTTGCCTTCTGGCACCACATTCGCGGGGCAGCCGTCTTTCTTCGGCCACCTGCCAAGTGGCCCCATATCGCCGCGCTCGTTGCACTCCGCTTGTCAGATTGGCTTCCCGTGGCGCTGATTTCAGCCTGGCCAAATACTCGCGCTGCGGAGAGCTGTCTCGCAGACAATCATGATCAGGCATAGAAATTTGTCCTGCAATGTTCCCCCCTCTTTTCCCGCATTGTGCTGCTCTGATGAATGCCTTGAGCATGGAACGACTTAAGCCAGCAAGTATTCCTCGCCGGCCACCTCTCGCTGTGCAAGAGGTATGCCGTGGAGCCTTGGAACGCTGCCAAGCAAAAAGCAGAGCAGTGACCATAAAAGCGAGGAGAGAGCATGCACGAAGCACACTAGTTCTGTCTAGTGCTTTCCGTGCAGAGAGGCGGCAAAGCTGAATGCCGTGCCAGAGCTTCACTTCTCGCTGGAGCACAGGAAGGCAAGAATGAAGAGGCAGAACACAGCCTTGGTTTCAGCAGCCTCCGGGGCTGCAAAAGTTCAGCAATAGCTCTGTCAAAGCAGAACTCGGCTGAGAATGCTCTCGCAGCTTGGGAAAGTTAGGCGCAGCTGTTGACCAGCTCTGCCCGTGGCCACAGGCTGCTTCTTCCACCTTCACTGTGGCAGAGCTTTTGCGGAACAGAGAGGGCATTCTTCAAGGGCGTGTTCTCCAAGGTGCTGTGCAACAGAGCCTAGCACGCTGTCTCGCTGATCCTGGCTTTCGGCAAGCAGGCGTGCCAGACCGCCTACATTCTGCACTCTGGCAGCCTAGTTGCCAGCTTTCGGCAGCTGCTGTCCTAGCAAGGAAGCTCAGGGAGTCAAAGCCAGTGCCGGGCGGCACCTTTCTGCTTTGCCCGCCTAAGCGGCGCCACGCTCCCTCGGATACTGTGTCCTTTCCCTCTGCACTGCGTCTGCCGAGGTGCTCTGTGCCTCTCGGAGCAGAAGGGCAAAGGACAATGTTTTCCACGGCAGGGTAGAAATGGCATTGCTAGCAGGAAAGCTAGATGCCTTGGAACTGTCCCCTTAGCCCTTGCCACTCACTTCAGGCTCGTACGCTGAGCAGAACAGCCTGCTGTTCTGAAGCTTCGCTGGCTGCCGTTCGTGCCCAGACGCCATTTCCTTCCCAAGGAGGCGAAGCGCCGTCTACTTCTCGCAGCGAGCACGCTGCTCCTGGCTTTCGCTTCTGCCGCAACGAGCTCGCTACGAGCACTTTTCTTCTCAACCCTCTAGACCATTGCGTTCTGCTTTTCTTGTCTCGTGAATGGAGACGGAAAGCTTCTCGGCTACAATCTCGCCTAGAACAACTGCGGCTACACATTAAGCTCGCCCGGAACGCCCTGCTGAAACTTGCCTTCTGGCACCACATTCGCGGGGCAGCCGTCTTTCTTCGGCCACCTGCCAAGTGGCCCCATATCGCCGCGCTCGTTGCACTCCGCTTGTCAGATTGGCTTCCCGTGGCGCTGATTGCAGCCTGGCCAAATACTCGCGCTGCGGAGAGCTGTCTCGCAGACAATCATGATCAGGCATAGAAATTTGTCCTGCAATGTTCCCCCCTCTTTTCCCGCATTGTGCTGCTCTGATGAATGCCTTGAGCATGGAACGACTTAAGCCAGCAAGTATTCCTCGCCGGCCACCTCTCGCTGTGCAAGAGGTATGCCGTGGAGCCTTGGAACGCTGCCAAGCAAAAAGCAGAGCAGTGACCATAAAAGCGAGGAGAGAGCATGCACGAAGCACACTAGTTCTGTCTAGTGCTTTCCGTGCAGAGAGGCGGCAAAGCTGAATGCCGTGCCAGAGCTTCACTTCTCGCTGGAGCACAGGAAGGCAAGAATGAAGAGGCAGAACACAGCCTTGGTTTCAGCAGCCTCCGGGGCTGCAAAAGTTCAGCAATAGCTCTGTCAAAGCAGAACTCGGCTGAGAATGCTCTCGCAGCTTGGGAAAGTTAGGCGCAGCTGTTGACCAGCTCTGCCCGTGGCCACAGGCTGCTTCTTCCACCTTCACTGTGGCAGAGCTTTTGCGGAACAGAGACTGCATTCTTCAAGTGCGTGTTCTCCAAGGTGCTGTGAAACAGAGCCTAGCACGCTGTCTCGCTGATCCTGGCTTTCGGCAAGCAGGCGTGCCAGACCGCCGACATTCTGCACTCTGGCAGCCTAGTTGCCAGCTTTCGGCAGCTGCTGTCCTAGCAAGGAAGCTCAGGGAGTCAAAGCCAGTGCCGGGCGGCACCTTTCTGCTTTGCCCGCCTAAGCGGCGCCACGCTCCCTCGGATACTGTGTCCTTTCCCTCTGCACTGCGTCTGCCGAGGTGCTCTGTGCCTCTCGGAGCAGAAGGGCAAAGGACAATGTTTTCCACAGCAGGGTAGAAATGGCATTGCTAGCAGGAAAGCTAGATGCCTTGGAACTGTCCCCTTAGCCCTTGCCACTCACTTCAGGCTCGTACGCTGAGCAGAACAGCCTGCTGTTCTGAAGCTTCGCTGGCTGCCGTTCGTGCCCAGACGCCATTTCCTTCCCAAGGAGGCGAAGCGCCGTCTACTTCTCGCAGCGAGCACGCTGCTCCTGGCTTTCGCTTCTGCCGCAACGAGCTCGCTACGAGCACTTTTCTTCTCAACCCTCTAGACCATTGCGTTCTGCTTTTCTTGTCTCGTGAATGGAGACGGAAAGCTTCTCGGCTACAATCTCGCCTAGAACAACTGCGGCTACACATTAAGCTCGCCCGGAACGCCCTGCTGAAACTTGCCTTCTGGCACCACATTCGCGGGGCAGCCGTCTTTCTTCGGCCACCTGCCAAGTGGCCCCATATCGCCGCGCTCGTTGCACTCCGCTTGTCAGATTGGCTTCCCGTGGCGCTGATTTCAGCCTGGCCAAATACTCGCGCTGCGGAGAGCTGTCTCGCAGACAATCATGATCAGGCATAGAAATTTGTCCTGCAATGTTCCCCCCTCTTTTCCCGCATTGTGCTGCTCTGATGAATGCCTTGAGCATGGAACGACTTAAGCCAGCAAGTATTCCTCGCCGGCCACCTCTCGCTGTGCAAGAGGTATGCCGTGGACCCTTGGAACGCTGCCAAGCAAAAAGCAGAGCAGTGACCATAAAAGCGAGGAGAGAGCATGCACGAAGCACACTAGTTCTGTCTAGTGCTTTCCGTGCAGAGAGGCGGCAAAGCTGAATGCCGTGCCAGAGCTTCACTTCTCGCTGGAGCACAGGAAGGCAAGAATGAAGAGGCAGAACACAGCCTTGGTTTCAGCAGCCTCCGGGGCTGCAAAAGTTCAGCAATAGCTCTGTCAAAGCAGAACTCGGCTGAGAATGCTCTCGCAGCTTGGGAAAGTTAGGCGCAGCTGTTGACCAGCTCTGCCCGTGGCCACAGGCTGCTTCTTCCACCTTCACTGTGGCAGAGCTTTTGCGGAACAGAGAGGGCATTCTTCAAGGGCGTGTTCTCCAAGGTGCTGTGCAACAGAGCCTAGCACGCTGTCTCGCTGATCCTGGCTTTCGGCAAGCAGGCGTGCCAGACCGCCTACATTCTGCACTCTGGCAGCCTAGTTGCCAGCTTTCGGCAGCTGCTGTCCTAGCAAGGAAGCTCAGGGAGTCAAAGCCAGTGCCGGGCGGCACCTTTCTGCTTTGCCCGCCTAAGCGGCGCCACGCTCCCTCGGATACTGTGTCCTTTCCCTCTGCACTGCGTCTGCCGAGGTGCTCTGTGCCTCTCGGAGCAGAAGGGCAAAGGACAATGTTTTCCACGGCAGGGTAGAAATGGCATTGCTAGCAGGAAAGCTAGATGCCTTGGAACTGTCCCCTTAGCCCTTGCCACTCACTTCAGGCTCGTACGCTGAGCAGAACAGCCTGCTGTTCTGAAGCTTCGCTGGCTGCCGTTCGTGCCCAGACGCGATTTCCTTCCCAAGGAGGCGAAGCGCCGTCTACTTCTCGCAGCGAGCACGCTGCTCCTGGCTTTCGCTTCTGCCGCAACGAGCTCGCTACGAGCACTTTTCTTCTCAACCCTCTAGACCATTGCGTTCTGCTTTTCTTGTCTCGTGAATGGAGACGGAAAGCTTCTCGGCTACAATCTCGCCTAGAACAACTGCGGCTACACATTAAGCTCGCCCGGAACGCCCTGCTGAAACTTGCCTTCTGGCACCACATTCGCGGGGCAGCCGTCTTTCTTCGGCCACCTGCCAAGTGGCCCCATATCGCCGCGCTCGTTGCACTCCGCTTGTCAGATTGGCTTCCCGTGGCGCTGATTTCAGCCTGGCCAAATACTCGCGCTGCGGAGAGCTGTCTCGCAGACAATCATGATCAGGCATAGAAATTTGTCCTGCAATGTTCCCCCCTCTTTTCCCGCATTGTGCTGCTCTGATGAATGCCTTGAGCATGGAACGACTTAAGCCAGCAAGTATTCCTCGCCGGCCACCTCTCGCTGTGCAAGAGGTATGCCGTGGACCCTTGGAACGCTGCCAAGCAAAAAGCAGAGCAGTGACCATAAAAGCGAGGAGAGAGCATGCACGAAGCACACTAGTTCTGTCTAGTGCTTTCCGTGCAGAGAGGCGGCAAAGCTGAATGCCGTGCCAGAGCTTCACTTCTCGCTGGAGCACAGGAAGGCAAGAATGAAGAGGCAGAACACAGCCTTGGTTTCAGCAGCCTCCGGGGCTGCAAAAGTTCAGCAATAGCTCTGTCAAAGCAGAACTCGGCTGAGAATGCTCTCGCAGCTTGGGAAAGTTAGGCGCAGCTGTTGACCAGCTCTGCCCGTGGCCACAGGCTGCTTCTTCCACCTTCACTGTGGCAGAGCTTTTGCGGAACAGAGAGGGCATTCTTCAAGGGCGTGTTCTCCAAGGTGCTGTGCAACAGAGCCTAGCACGCTGTCTCGCTGATCCTGGCTTTCGGCAAGCAGGCGTGCCAGACCGCCTACATTCTGCACTCTGGCAGCCTAGTTGCCAGCTTTCGGCAGCTGCTGTCCTAGCAAGGAAGCTCAGGGAGTCAAAGCCAGTGCCGGGCGGCACCTTTCTGCTTTGCCCGCCTAAGCGGCGCCACGCTCCCTCGGATACTGTGTCCTTTCCCTCTGCACTGCGTCTGCCGAGGTGCTCTGTGCCTCTCGGAGCAGAAGGGCAAAGGACAATGTTTTCCACGGCAGGGTAGAAATGGCATTGCTAGCAGGAAAGCTAGATGCCTTGGAACTGTCCCCTTAGCCCTTGCCACTCACTTCAGGCTCGTACGCTGAGCAGAACAGCCTGCTGTTCTGAAGCTTCGCTGGCTGCCGTTCGTGCCCAGACGCCATTTCCTTCCCAAGGAGGCGAAGCGCCGTCTACTTCTCGCAGCGAGCACGCTGCTCCTGGCTTTCGCTTCTGCCGCAACGAGCTCGCTACGAGCACTTTTCTTCTCAACCCTCTAGACCATTGCGTTCTGCTTTTCTTGTCTCGTGAATGGAGACGGAAAGCTTCTCGGCTACAATCTCGCCTAGAACAACTGCGGCTACACATTAAGCTCGCCCGGAACGCCCTGCTGAAACTTGCCTTCTGGCACCACATTCGCGGGGCAGCCGTCTTTCTTCGGCCACCTGCCAAGTGGCCCCATATCGCCGCGCTCGTTGCACTCCGCTTGTCAGATTGGCTTCCCGTGGCGCTGATTGCAGCCTGGCCAAATACTCGCGCTGCGGAGAGCTGTCTCGCAGACAATCATGATCAGGCATAGAAATTTGTCCTGCAATGTTCCCCCCTCTTTTCCCGCATTGTGCTGCTCTGATGAATGCCTTGAGCATGGAACGACTTAAGCCAGCAAGTATTCCTCGCCGGCCACCTCTCGCTGTGCAAGAGGTATGCCGTGGAGCCTTGGAACGCTGCCAAGCAAAAAGCAGAGCAGTGACCATAAAAGCGAGGAGAGAGCATGCACGAAGCACACTAGTTCTGTCTAGTGCTTTCCGTGCAGAGAGGCGGCAAAGCTGAATGCCGTGCCAGAGCTTCACTTCTCGCTGGAGCACAGGAAGGCAAGAATGAAGAGGCAGAACACAGCCTTGGTTTCAGCAGCCTCCGGGGCTGCAAAAGTTCAGCAATAGCTCTGTCAAAGCAGAACTCGGCTGAGAATGCTCTCGCAGCTTGGGAAAGTTAGGCGCAGCTGTTGACCAGCTCTGCCCGTGGCCACAGGCTGCTTCTTCCACCTTCACTGTGGCAGAGCTTTTGCGGAACAGAGACTGCATTCTTCAAGTGCGTGTTCTCCAAGGTGCTGTGAAACAGAGCCTAGCACGCTGTCTCGCTGATCCTGGCTTTCGGCAAGCAGGCGTGCCAGACCGCCGACATTCTGCACTCTGGCAGCCTAGTTGCCAGCTTTCGGCAGCTGCTGTCCTAGCAAGGAAGCTCAGGGAGTCAAAGCCAGTGCCGGGCGGCACCTTTCTGCTTTGCCCGCCTAAGCGGCGCCACGCTCCCTCGGATACTGTGTCCTTTCCCTCTGCACTGCGTCTGCCGAGGTGCTCTGTGCCTCTCGGAGCAGAAGGGCAAAGGACAATGTTTTCCACAGCAGGGTAGAAATGGCATTGCTAGCAGGAAAGCTAGATGCCTTGGAACTGTCCCCTTAGCCCTTGCCACTCACTTCAGGCTCGTACGCTGAGCAGAACAGCCTGCTGTTCTGAAGCTTCGCTGGCTGCCGTTCGTGCCCAGACGCCATTTCCTTCCCAAGGAGGCGAAGCGCCGTCTACTTCTCGCAGCGAGCACGCTGCTCCTGGCTTTCGCTTCTGCCGCAACGAGCTCGCTACGAGCACTTTTCTTCTCAACCCTCTAGACCATTGCGTTCTGCTTTTCTTGTCTCGTGAATGGAGACGGAAAGCTTCTCGGCTACAATCTCGCCTAGAACAACTGCGGCTACACATTAAGCTCGCCCGGAACGCCCTGCTGAAACTTGCCTTCTGGCACCACATTCGCGGGGCAGCCGTCTTTCTTCGGCCACCTGCCAAGTGGCCCCATATCGCCGCGCTCGTTGCACTCCGCTTGTCAGATTGGCTTCCCGTGGCGCTGATTTCAGCCTGGCCAAATACTCGCGCTGCGGAGAGCTGTCTCGCAGACAATCATGATCAGGCATAGAAATTTGTCCTGCAATGTTCCCCCCTCTTTTCCCGCATTGTGCTGCTCTGATGAATGCCTTGAGCATGGAACGACTTAAGCCAGCAAGTATTCCTCGCCGGCCACCTCTCGCTGTGCAAGAGGTATGCCGTGGACCCTTGGAACGCTGCCAAGCAAAAAGCAGAGCAGTGACCATAAAAGCGAGGAGAGAGCATGCACGAAGCACACTAGTTCTGTCTAGTGCTTTCCGTGCAGAGAGGCGGCAAAGCTGAATGCCGTGCCAGAGCTTCACTTCTCGCTGGAGCACAGGAAGGCAAGAATGAAGAGGCAGAACACAGCCTTGGTTTCAGCAGCCTCCGGGGCTGCAAAAGTTCAGCAATAGCTCTGTCAAAGCAGAACTCGGCTGAGAATGCTCTCGCAGCTTGGGAAAGTTAGGCGCAGCTGTTGACCAGCTCTGCCCGTGGCCACAGGCTGCTTCTTCCACCTTCACTGTGGCAGAGCTTTTGCGGAACAGAGAGGGCATTCTTCAAGGGCGTGTTCTCCAAGGTGCTGTGCAACAGAGCCTAGCACGCTGTCTCGCTGATCCTGGCTTTCGGCAAGCAGGCGTGCCAGACCGCCTACATTCTGCACTCTGGCAGCCTAGTTGCCAGCTTTCGGCAGCTGCTGTCCTAGCAAGGAAGCTCAGGGAGTCAAAGCCAGTGCCGGGCGGCACCTTTCTGCTTTGCCCGCCTAAGCGGCGCCACGCTCCCTCGGATACTGTGTCCTTTCCCTCTGCACTGCGTCTGCCGAGGTGCTCTGTGCCTCTCGGAGCAGAAGGGCAAAGGACAATGTTTTCCACGGCAGGGTAGAAATGGCATTGCTAGCAGGAAAGCTAGATGCCTTGGAACTGTCCCCTTAGCCCTTGCCACTCACTTCAGGCTCGTACACTGAGCAGAACAGCCTGCTGTTCTGAAGCTTCGCTGGCTGCCGTTCGTGCCCAGACGCGATTTCCTTCCCAAGGAGGCGAAGCGCCGTCTACTTCTCGCAGCGAGCACGCTGCTCCTGGCTTTCGCTTCTGCCGCAACGAGCTCGCTACGAGCACTTTTCTTCTCAACCCTCTAGACCATTGCGTTCTGCTTTTCTTGTCTCGTGAATGGAGACGGAAAGCTTCTCGGCTACAATCTCGCCTAGAACAACTGCGGCTACACATTAAGCTCGCCCGGAACGCCCTGCTGAAACTTGCCTTCTGGCACCACATTCGCGGGGCAGCCGTCTTTCTTCGGCCACCTGCCAAGTGGCCCCATATCGCCGCGCTCGTTGCACTCCGCTTGTCAGATTGGCTTCCCGTGGCGCTGATTGCAGCCTGGCCAAATACTCGCGCTGCGGAGAGCTGTCTCGCAGACAATCATGATCCAGCATAGAAATTTGTCCTGCAATGTTCCCCCCTCTTTTCCCGCATTGTGCTGCTCTGATGAATGCCTTGAGCATGGAACGACTTAAGCCAGCAAGTATTCCTCGCCGGCCACCTCTCGCTGTGCAAGAGGTATGCCGTGGACCCTTGGAACGCTGCCAAGCAAAAAGCAGAGCAGTGACCATAAAAGCGAGGAGAGAGCATGCACGAAGCACACTAGTTCTGTCTAGTGCTTTCCGTGCAGAGAGGCGGCAAAGCTGAATGCCGTGCCAGAGCTTCACTTCTCGCTGGAGCACAGGAAGGCAAGAATGAAGAGGCAGAACACAGCCTTGGTTTCAGCAGCCTCCGGGGCTGCAAAAGTTCAGCAATAGCTCTGTCAAAGCAGAACTCGGCTGAGAATGCTCTCGCAGCTTGGGAAAGTTAGGCGCAGCTGTTGACCAGCTCTGCCCGTGGCCACAGGCTGCTTCTTCCACCTTCACTGTGGCAGAGCTTTTGCGGAACAGAGAGGGCATTCTTCAAGGGCGTGTTCTCCAAGGTGCTGTGCAACAGAGCCTAGCACGCTGTCTCGCTGATCCTGGCTTTCGGCAAGCAGGCGTGCCAGACCGCCTACATTCTGCACTCTGGCAGCCTAGTTGCCAGCTTTCGGCAGCTGCTGTCCTAGCAAGGAAGCTCAGGGAGTCAAAGCCAGTGCCGGGCGGCACCTTTCTGCTTTGCCCGCCTAAGCGGCGCCACGCTCCCTCGGATACTGTGTCCTTTCCCTCTGCACTGCGTCTGCCGAGGTGCTCTCTGCCTCTCGGAGCAGAAGGGCAAAGGACAATGTTTTCCACAGCAGGGTAGAAATGGCATTGCTAGCAGGAAAGCTAGATGCCTTGGAACTGTCCCCTTAGCCCTTGCCACTCACTTCAGGCTCGTACGCTGAGCAGAACAGCCTGCTGTTCTGAAGCTTCGCTGGCTGCCGTTCGTGCCCAGACGCCATTTCCTTCCCAAGGAGGCGAAGCGCCGTCTACTTCTCGCAGCGAGCACGCTGCTCCTGGCTTTCGCTTCTGCCGCAACGAGCTCGCTACGAGCACTTTTCTTCTCAACCCTCTAGACCATTGCGTTCTGCTTTTCTTGTCTCGTGAATGGAGACGGAAAGCTTCTCGGCTACAATCTCGCCTAGAACAACTGCGGCTACACATTAAGCTCGCCCGGAACGCCCTGCTGAAACTTGCCTTCTGGCACCACATTCGCGGGGCAGCCGTCTTTCTTCGGCCACCTGCCAAGTGGCCCCATATCGCCGCGCTCGTTGCACTCCGCTTGTCAGATTGGCTTCCCGTGGCGCTGATTGCAGCCTGGCCAAATACTCGCGCTGCGGAGAGCTGTCTCGCAGACAATCATGATCCAGCATAGAAATTTGTCCTGCAATGTTCCCCCCTCTTTTCCCGCATTGTGCTGCTCTGATGAATGCCTTGAGCATGGAACGACTTAAGCCAGCAAGTATTCCTCGCCGGCCACCTCTCGCTGTGCAAGAGGTATGCCGTGGACCCTTGGAACGCTGCCAAGCAAAAAGCAGAGCAGTGACCATAAAAGCGAGGAGAGAGCATGCACGAAGCACACTAGTTCTGTCTAGTGCTTTCCGTGCAGAGAGGCGGCAAAGCTGAATGCCGTGCCAGAGCTTCACTTCTCGCTGGAGCACAGGAAGGCAAGAATGAAGAGGCAGAACACAGCCTTGGTTTCAGCAGCCTCCGGGGCTGCAAAAGTTCAGCAATAGCTCTGTCAAAGCAGAACTCGGCTGAGAATGCTCTCGCAGCTTGGGAAAGTTAGGCGCAGCTGTTGACCAGCTCTGCCCGTGGCCACAGGCTGCTTCTTCCACCTTCACTGTGGCAGAGCTTTTGCGGAACAGAGACGGCATTCTTCAAGGGCGTGTTCTCCAAGGTGCTGTGAAACAGAGCCTAGCACGCTGTCTCGCTGATCCTGGCTTTCGGCAAGCAGGCGTGCCAGACCGCCGACATTCTGCACTCTGGCAGCCTAGTTGCCAGCTTTCGGCAGCTGCTGTCCTAGCAAGGAAGCTCAGGGAGTCAAAGCCAGTGCCGGGCGGCACCTTTCTGCTTTGCCCGCCTAAGCGGCGCCACGCTCCCTCGGATACTGTGTCCTTTCCCTCTGCACTGCGTCTGCCGAGGTGCTCTGTGCCTCTCGGAGCAGAAGGGCAAAGGACAATGTTTTCCACAGCAGGGTAGAAATGGCATTGCTAGCAGGAAAGCTAGATGCCTTGGAACTGTCCCCTTAGCCCTTGCCACTCACTTCAGGCTCGTACGCTGAGCAGAACAGCCTGCTGTTCTGAAGCTTCGCTGGCTGCCGTTCGTGCCCAGACGCCATTTCCTTCCCAAGGAGGCGAAGCGCCGTCTACTTCTCGCAGCGAGCACGCTGCTCCTGGCTTTCGCTTCTGCCGCAACGAGCTCGCTACGAGCACTTTTCTTCTCAACCCTCTAGACCATTGCGTTCTGCTTTTCTTGTCTCGTGAATGGAGACGGAAAGCTTCTCGGCTACAATCTCGCCTAGAACAACTGCGGCTACACATTAAGCTCGCCCGGAACGCCCTGCTGAAACTTGCCTTCTGGCACCACATTCGCGGGGCAGCCGTCTTTCTTCGGCCACCTGCCAAGTGGCCCCATATCGCCGCGCTCGTTGCACTCCGCTTGTCAGATTGGCTTCCCGTGGCGCTGATTTCAGCCTGGCCAAATACTCGCGCTGCGGAGAGCTGTCTCGCAGACAATCATGATCAGGCATAGAAATTTGTCCTGCAATGTTCCCCCCTCTTTTCCCGCATTGTGCTGCTCTGATGAATGCCTTGAGCATGGAACGACTTAAGCCAGCAAGTATTCCTCGCCGGCCACCTCTCGCTGTGCAAGAGGTATGCCGTGGACCCTTGGAACGCTGCCAAGCAAAAAGCAGAGCAGTGACCATAAAAGCGAGGAGAGAGCATGCACGAAGCACACTAGTTCTGTCTAGTGCTTTCCGTGCAGAGAGGCGGCAAAGCTGAATGCCGTGCCAGAGCTTCACTTCTCGCTGGAGCACAGGAAGGCAAGAATGAAGAGGCAGAACACAGCCTTGGTTTCAGCAGCCTCCGGGGCTGCAAAAGTTCAGCAATAGCTCTGTCAAAGCAGAACTCGGCTGAGAATGCTCTCGCAGCTTGGGAAAGTTAGGCGCAGCTGTTGACCAGCTCTGCCCGTGGCCACAGGCTGCTTCTTCCACCTTCACTGTGGCAGAGCTTTTGCGGAACAGAGAGGGCATTCTTCAAGGGCGTGTTCTCCAAGGTGCTGTGCAACAGAGCCTAGCACGCTGTCTCGCTGATCCTGGCTTTCGGCAAGCAGGCGTGCCAGACCGCCTACATTCTGCACTCTGGCAGCCTAGTTGCCAGCTTTCGGCAGCTGCTGTCCTAGCAAGGAAGCTCAGGGAGTCAAAGCCAGTGCCGGGCGGCACCTTTCTGCTTTGCCCGCCTAAGCGGCGCCACGCTCCCTCGGATACTGTGTCCTTTCCCTCTGCACTGCGTCTGCCGAGGTGCTCTGTGCCTCTCGGAGCAGAAGGGCAAAGGACAATGTTTTCCACGGCAGGGTAGAAATGGCATTGCTAGCAGGAAAGCTAGATGCCTTGGAACTGTCCCCTTAGCCCTTGCCACTCACTTCAGGCTCGTACGCTGAGCAGAACAGCCTGCTGTTCTGAAGCTTCGCTGGCTGCCGTTCGTGCCCAGACGCCATTTCCTTCCCAAGGAGGCGAAGCGCCGTCTACTTCTCGCAGCGAGCACGCTGCTCCTGGCTTTCGCTTCTGCCGCAACGAGCTCGCTACGAGCACTTTTCTTCTCAACCCTCTAGACCATTGCGTTCTGCTTTTCTTGTCTCGTGAATGGAGACGGAAAGCTTCTCGGCTACAATCTCGCCTAGAACAACTGCGGCTACACATTAAGCTCGCCCGGAACGCCCTGCTGAAACTTGCCTTCTGGCACCACATTCGCGGGGCAGCCGTCTTTCTTCGGCCACCTGCCAAGTGGCCCCATATCGCCGCGCTCGTTGCACTCCGCTTGTCAGATTGGCTTCCCGTGGCGCTGATTGCAGCCTGGCCAAATACTCGCGCTGCGGAGAGCTGTCTCGCAGACAATCATGATCCAGCATAGAAATTTGTCCTGCAATGTTCCCCCCTCTTTTCCCGCATTGTGCTGCTCTGATGAATGCCTTGAGCATGGAACGACTTAAGCCAGCAAGTATTCCTCGCCGGCCACCTCTCGCTGTGCAAGAGGTATGCCGTGGACCCTTGGAACGCTGCCAAGCAAAAAGCAGAGCAGTGACCATAAAAGCGAGGAGAGAGCATGCACGAAGCACACTAGTTCTGTCTAGTGCTTTCCGTGCAGAGAGGCGGCAAAGCTGAATGCCGTGCCAGAGCTTCACTTCTCGCTGGAGCACAGGAAGGCAAGAATGAAGAGGCAGAACACAGCCTTGGTTTCAGCAGCCTCCGGGGCTGCAAAAGTTCAGCAATAGCTCTGTCAAAGCAGAACTCGGCTGAGAATGCTCTCGCAGCTTGGGAAAGTTAGGCGCAGCTGTTGACCAGCTCTGCCCGTGGCCACAGGCTGCTTCTTCCACCTTCACTGTGGCAGAGCTTTTGCGGAACAGAGAGGGCATTCTTCAAGGGCGTGTTCTCCAAGGTGCTGTGCAACAGAGCCTAGCACGCTGTCTCGCTGATCCTGGCTTTCGGCAAGCAGGCGTGCCAGACCGCCTACATTCTGCACTCTGGCAGCCTAGTTGCCAGCTTTCGGCAGCTGCTGTCCTAGCAAGGAAGCTCAGGGAGTCAAAGCCAGTGCCGGGCGGCACCTTTCTGCTTTGCCCGCCTAAGCGGCGCCACGCTCCCTCGGATACTGTGTCCTTTCCCTCTGCACTGCGTCTGCCGAGGTGCTCTCTGCCTCTCGGAGCAGAAGGGCAAAGGACAATGTTTTCCACGGCAGGGTAGAAATGGCATTGCTAGCAGGAAAGCTAGATGCCTTGGAACTGTCCCCTTAGCCCTTGCCACTCACTTCAGGCTCGTACGCTGAGCAGAACAGCCTGCTGTTCTGAAGCTTCGCTGGCTGCCGTTCGTGCCCAGACGCGATTTCCTTCCCAAGGAGGCGAAGCGCCGTCTACTTCTCGCAGCGAGCACGCTGCTCCTGGCTTTCGCTTCTGCCGCAACGAGCTCGCTACGAGCACTTTTCTTCTCAACCCTCTAGACCATTGCGTTCTGCTTTTCTTGTCTCGTGAATGGAGACGGAAAGCTTCTCGGCTACAATCTCGCCTAGAACAACTGCGGCTACACATTAAGCTCGCCCGGAACGCCCTGCTGAAACTTGCCTTCTGGCACCACATTCGCGGGGCAGCCGTCTTTCTTCGGCCACCTGCCAAGTGGCCCCATATCGCCGCGCTCGTTGCACTCCGCTTGTCAGATTGGCTTCCCGTGGCGCTGATTGCAGCCTGGCCAAATACTCGCGCTGCGGAGAGCTGTCTCGCAGACAATCATGATCCAGCATAGAAATTTGTCCTGCAATGTTCCCCCCTCTTTTCCCGCATTGTGCTGCTCTGATGAATGCCTTGAGCATGGAACGACTTAAGCCAGCAAGTATTCCTCGCCGGCCACCTCTCGCTGTGCAAGAGGTATGCCGTGGACCCTTGGAACGCTGCCAAGCAAAAAGCAGAGCAGTGACCATAAAAGCGAGGAGAGAGCATGCACGAAGCACACTAGTTCTGTCTAGTGCTTTCCGTGCAGAGAGGCGGCAAAGCTGAATGCCGTGCCAGAGCTTCACTTCTCGCTGGAGCACAGGAAGGCAAGAATGAAGAGGCAGAACACAGCCTTGGTTTCAGCAGCCTCCGGGGCTGCAAAAGTTCAGCAATAGCTCTGTCAAAGCAGAACTCGGCTGAGAATGCTCTCGCAGCTTGGGAAAGTTAGGCGCAGCTGTTGACCAGCTCTGCCCGTGGCCACAGGCTGCTTCTTCCACCTTCACTGTGGCAGAGCTTTTGCGGAACAGAGAGGGCATTCTTCAAGGGCGTGTTCTCCAAGGTGCTGTGCAACAGAGCCTAGCACGCTGTCTCGCTGATCCTGGCTTTCGGCAAGCAGGCGTGCCAGACCGCCTACATTCTGCACTCTGGCAGCCTAGTTGCCAGCTTTCGGCAGCTGCTGTCCTAGCAAGGAAGCTCAGGGAGTCAAAGCCAGTGCCGGGCGGCACCTTTCTGCTTTGCCCGCCTAAGCGGCGCCACGCTCCCTCGGATACTGTGTCCTTTCCCTCTGCACTGCGTCTGCCGAGGTGCTCTGTGCCTCTCGGAGCAGAAGGGCAAAGGACAATGTTTTCCACGGCAGGGTAGAAATGGCATTGCTAGCAGGAAAGCTAGATGCCTTGGAACTGTCCCCTTAGCCCTTGCCACTCACTTCAGGCTCGTACGCTGAGCAGAACAGCCTGCTGTTCTGAAGCTTCGCTGGCTGCCGTTCGTGCCCAGACGCCATTTCCTTCCCAAGGAGGCGAAGCGCCGTCTACTTCTCGCAGCGAGCACGCTGCTCCTGGCTTTCGCTTCTGCCGCAACGAGCTCGCTACGAGCACTTTTCTTCTCAACCCTCTAGACCATTGCGTTCTGCTTTTCTTGTCTCGTGAATGGAGACGGAAAGCTTCTCGGCTACAATCTCGCCTAGAACAACTGCGGCTACACATTAAGCTCGCCCGGAACGCCCTGCTGAAACTTGCCTTCTGGCACCACATTCGCGGGGCAGCCGTCTTTCTTCGGCCACCTGCCAAGTGGCCCCATATCGCCGCGCTCGTTGCACTCCGCTTGTCAGATTGGCTTCCCGTGGCGCTGATTGCAGCCTGGCCAAATACTCGCGCTGCGGAGAGCTGTCTCGCAGACAATCATGATCCAGCATAGAAATTTGTCCTGCAATGTTCCCCCCTCTTTTCCCGCATTGTGCTGCTCTGATGAATGCCTTGAGCATGGAACGACTTAAGCCAGCAAGTATTCCTCGCCGGCCACCTCTCGCTGTGCAAGAGGTATGCCGTGGAGCCTTGGAACGCTGCCAAGCAAAAAGCAGAGCAGTGACCATAAAAGCGAGGAGAGAGCATGCACGAAGCACACTAGTTCTGTCTAGTGCTTTCCGTGCAGAGAGGCGGCAAAGCTGAATGCCGTGCCAGAGCTTCACTTCTCGCTGGAGCACAGGAAGGCAAGAATGAAGAGGCAGAACACAGCCTTGGTTTCAGCAGCCTCCGGGGCTGCAAAAGTTCAGCAATAGCTCTGTCAAAGCAGAACTCGGCTGAGAATGCTCTCGCAGCTTGGGAAAGTTAGGCGCAGCTGTTGACCAGCTCTGCCCGTGGCCACAGGCTGCTTCTTCCACCTTCACTGTGGCAGAGCTTTTGCGGAACAGAGAGGGCATTCTTCAAGGGCGTGTTCTCCAAGGTGCTGTGCAACAGAGCCTAGCACGCTGTCTCGCTGATCCTGGCTTTCGGCAAGCAGGCGTGCCAGACCGCCTACATTCTGCACTCTGGCAGCCTAGTTGCCAGCTTTCGGCAGCTGCTGTCCTAGCAAGGAAGCTCAGGGAGTCAAAGCCAGTGCCGGGCGGCACCTTTCTGCTTTGCCCGCCTAAGCGGCGCCACGCTCCCTCGGATACTGTGTCCTTTCCCTCTGCACTGCGTCTGCCGAGGTGCTCTCTGCCTCTCGGAGCAGAAGGGCAAAGGACAATGTTTTCCACGGCAGGGTAGAAATGGCATTGCTAGCAGGAAAGCTAGATGCCTTGGAACTGTCCCCTTAGCCCTTGCCACTCACTTCAGGCTCGTACGCTGAGCAGAACAGCCTGCTGTTCTGAAGCTTCGCTGGCTGCCGTTCGTGCCCAGACGCGATTTCCTTCCCAAGGAGGCGAAGCGCCGTCTACTTCTCGCAGCGAGCACGCTGCTCCTGGCTTTCGCTTCTGCCGCAACGAGCTCGCTACGAGCACTTTTCTTCTCAACCCTCTAGACCATT
The DNA here is from genome assembly GCF_963662255.1 of Cinclus cinclus. Taxonomy (NCBI): domain Eukaryota; kingdom Metazoa; phylum Chordata; class Aves; order Passeriformes; family Cinclidae; genus Cinclus; species Cinclus cinclus. Next base: position 182,200 of record NW_026912207.1, read on the forward strand.
GCGTTCTGCTTTTCTTGTCTCGTGAATGGAGACGGAAAGCTTCTCGGCTACAATCTCGCCTAGAACAACTGCGGCTACACATTAAGCTCGCCCGGAACGCCCTGCTGAAACTTGCCTTCTGGCACCACATTCGCGGGGCAGCCGTCTTTCTTCGGCCACCTGCCAAGTGGCCCCATATCGCCGCGCTCGTTGCACTCCGCTTGTCAGATTGGCTTCCCGTGGCGCTGATTGCAGCCTGGCCAAATACTCGCGCTGCGGAGAGCTGTCTCGCAGACAATCATGATCCAGCATAGAAATTTGTCCTGCAATGTTCCCCCCTCTTTTCCCGCATTGTGCTGCTCTGATGAATGCCTTGAGCATGGAACGACTTAAGCCAGCAAGTATTCCTCGCCGGCCACCTCTCGCTGTGCAAGAGGTATGCCGTGGACCCTTGGAACGCTGCCAAGCAAAAAGCAGAGCAGTGACCATAAAAGCGAGGAGAGAGCATGCACGAAGCACACTAGTTCTGTCTAGTGCTTTCCGTGCAGAGAGGCGGCAAAGCTGAATGCCGTGCCAGAGCTTCACTTCTCGCTGGAGCACAGGAAGGCAAGAATGAAGAGGCAGAACACAGCCTTGGTTTCAGCAGCCTCCGGGGCTGCAAAAGTTCAGCAATAGCTCTGTCAAAGCAGAACTCGGCTGAGAATGCTCTCGCAGCTTGGGAAAGTTAGGCGCAGCTGTTGACCAGCTCTGCCCGTGGCCACAGGCTGCTTCTTCCACCTTCACTGTGGCAGAGCTTTTGCGGAACAGAGAGGGCATTCTTCAAGGGCGTGTTCTCCAAGGTGCTGTGCAACAGAGCCTAGCACGCTGTCTCGCTGATCCTGGCTTTCGGCAAGCAGGCGTGCCAGACCGCCTACATTCTGCACTCTGGCAGCCTAGTTGCCAGCTTTCGGCAGCTGCTGTCCTAGCAAGGAAGCTCAGGGAGTCAAAGCCAGTGCCGGGCGGCACCTTTCTGCTTTGCCCGCCTAAGCGGCGCCACGCTCCCTCGGATACTGTGTCCTTTCCCTCTGCACTGCGTCTGCCGAGGTGCTCTGTGCCTCTCGGAGCAGAAGGGCAAAGGACAATGTTTTCCACGGCAGGGTAGAAATGGCATTGCTAGCAGGAAAGCTAGATGCCTTGGAACTGTCCCCTTAGCCCTTGCCACTCACTTCAGGCTCGTACGCTGAGCAGAACAGCCTGCTGTTCTGAAGCTTCGCTGGCTGCCGTTCGTGCCCAGACGCCATTTCCTTCCCAAGGAGGCGAAGCGCCGTCTACTTCTCGCAGCGAGCACGCTGCTCCTGGCTTTCGCTTCTGCCGCAACGAGCTCGCTACGAGCACTTTTCTTCTCAACCCTCTAGACCATTGCGTTCTGCTTTTCTTGTCTCGTGAATGGAGACGGAAAGCTTCTCGGCTACAATCTCGCCTAGAACAACTGCGGCTACACATTAAGCTCGCCCGGAACGCCCTGCTGAAACTTGCCTTCTGGCACCACATTCGCGGGGCAGCCGTCTTTCTTCGGCCACCTGCCAAGTGGCCCCATATCGCCGCGCTCGTTGCACTCCGCTTGTCAGATTGGCTTCCCGTGGCGCTGATTGCAGCCTGGCCAAATACTCGCGCTGCGGAGAGCTGTCTCGCAGACAATCATGATCAGGCATAGAAATTTGTCCTGCAATGTTCCCCCCTCTTTTCCCGCATTGTGCTGCTCTGATGAATGCCTTGAGCATGGAACGACTTAAGCCAGCAAGTATTCCTCGCCGGCCACCTCTCGCTGTGCAAGAGGTATGCCGTGGAGCCTTGGAACGCTGCCAAGCAAAAAGCAGAGCAGTGACCATAAAAGCGAGGAGAGAGCATGCACGAAGCACACTAGTTCTGTCTAGTGCTTTCCGTGCAGAGAGGCGGCAAAGCTGAATGCCGTGCCAGAGCTTCACTTCTCGCTGGAGCACAGGAAGGCAAGAATGAAGAGGCAGAACACAGCCTTGGTTTCAGCAGCCTCCGGGGCTGCAAAAGTTCAGCAATAGCTCTGTCAAAGCAGAACTCGGCTGAGAATGCTCTCGCAGCTTGGGAAAGTTAGGCGCAGCTGTTGACCAGCTCTGCCCGTGGCCACAGGCTGCTTCTTCCACCTTCACTGTGGCAGAGCTTTTGCGGAACAGAGAGGGCATTCTTCAAGGGCGTGTTCTCCAAGGTGCTGTGCAACAGAGCCTAGCACGCTGTCTCGCTGATCCTGGCTTTCGGCAAGCAGGCGTGCCAGACCGCCTACATTCTGCACTCTGGCAGCCTAGTTGCCAGCTTTCGGCAGCTGCTGTCCTAGCAAGGAAGCTCAGGGAGTCAAAGCCAGTGCCGGGCGGCACCTTTCTGCTTTGCCCGCCTAAGCGGCGCCACGCTCCCTCGGATACTGTGTCCTTTCCCTCTGCACTGCGTCTGCCGAGGTGCTCTGTGCCTCTCGGAGCAGAAGGGCAAAGGACAATGTTTTCCACGGCAGGGTAGAAATGGCATTGCTAGCAGGAAAGCTAGATGCCTTGGAACTGTCCCCTTAGCCCTTGCCACTCACTTCAGGCTCGTACACTGAGCAGAACAGCCTGCTGTTCTGAAGCTTCGCTGGCTGCCGTTCGTGCCCAGACGCGATTTCCTTCCCAAGGAGGCGAAGCGCCGTCTACTTCTCGCAGCGAGCACGCTGCTCCTGGCTTTCGCTTCTGCCGCAACGAGCTCGCTACGAGCACTTTTCTTCTCAACCCTCTAGACCATTGCGTTCTGCTTTTCTTGTCTCGTGAATGGAGACGGAAAGCTTCTCGGCTACAATCTCGCCTAGAACAACTGCGGCTACACATTAAGCTCGCCCGGAACGCCCTGCTGAAACTTGCCTTCTGGCACCACATTCGCGGGGCAGCCGTCTTTCTTCGGCCACCTGCCAAGTGGCCCCATATCGCCGCGCTCGTTGCACTCCGCTTGTCAGATTGGCTTCCCGTGGCGCTGATTGCAGCCTGGCCAAATACTCGCGCTGCGGAGAGCTGTCTCGCAGACAATCATGATCCAGCATAGAAATTTGTCCTGCAATGTTCCCCCCTCTTTTCCCGCATTGTGCTGCTCTGATGAATGCCTTGAGCATGGAACGACTTAAGCCAGCAAGTATTCCTCGCCGGCCACCTCTCGCTGTGCAAGAGGTATGCCGTGGACCCTTGGAACGCTGCCAAGCAAAAAGCAGAGCAGTGACCATAAAAGCGAGGAGAGAGCATGCACGAAGCACACTAGTTCTGTCTAGTGCTTTCCGTGCAGAGAGGCGGCAAAGCTGAATGCCGTGCCAGAGCTTCACTTCTCGCTGGAGCACAGGAAGGCAAGAATGAAGAGGCAGAACACAGCCTTGGTTTCAGCAGCCTCCGGGGCTGCAAAAGTTCAGCAATAGCTCTGTCAAAGCAGAACTCGGCTGAGAATGCTCTCGCAGCTTGGGAAAGTTAGGCGCAGCTGTTGACCAGCTCTGCCCGTGGCCACAGGCTGCTTCTTCCACCTTCACTGTGGCAGAGCTTTTGCGGAACAGAGAGGGCATTCTTCAAGGGCGTGTTCTCCAAGGTGCTGTGCAACAGAGCCTAGCACGCTGTCTCGCTGATCCTGGCTTTCGGCAAGCAGGCGTGCCAGACCGCCTACATTCTGCACTCTGGCAGCCTAGTTGCCAGCTTTCGGCAGCTGCTGTCCTAGCAAGGAAGCTCAGGGAGTCAAAGCCAGTGCCGGGCGGCACCTTTCTGCTTTGCCCGCCTAAGCGGCGCCACGCTCCCTCGGATACTGTGTCCTTTCCCTCTGCACTGCGTCTGCCGAGGTGCTCTCTGCCTCTCGGAGCAGAAGGGCAAAGGACAATGTTTTCCACAGCAGGGTAGAAATGGCATTGCTAGCAGGAAAGCTAGATGCCTTGGAACTGTCCCCTTAGCCCTTGCCACTCACTTCAGGCTCGTACGCTGAGCAGAACAGCCTGCTGTTCTGAAGCTTCGCTGGCTGCCGTTCGTGCCCAGACGCCATTTCCTTCCCAAGGAGGCGAAGCGCCGTCTACTTCTCGCAGCGAGCACGCTGCTCCTGGCTTTCGCTTCTGCCGCAACGAGCTCGCTACGAGCACTTTTCTTCTCAACCCTCTAGACCATTGCGTTCTGCTTTTCTTGTCTCGTGAATGGAGACGGAAAGCTTCTCGGCTACAATCTCGCCTAGAACAACTGCGGCTACACATTAAGCTCGCCCGGAACGCCCTGCTGAAACTTGCCTTCTGGCACCACATTCGCGGGGCAGCCGTCTTTCTTCGGCCACCTGCCAAGTGGCCCCATATCGCCGCGCTCGTTGCACTCCGCTTGTCAGATTGGCTTCCCGTGGCGCTGATTGCAGCCTGGCCAAATACTCGCGCTGCGGAGAGCTGTCTCGCAGACAATCATGATCCAGCATAGAAATTTGTCCTGCAATGTTCCCCCCTCTTTTCCCGCATTGTGCTGCTCTGATGAATGCCTTGAGCATGGAACGACTTAAGCCAGCAAGTATTCCTCGCCGGCCACCTCTCGCTGTGCAAGAGGTATGCCGTGGACCCTTGGAACGCTGCCAAGCAAAAAGCAGAGCAGTGACCATAAAAGCGAGGAGAGAGCATGCACGAAGCACACTAGTTCTGTCTAGTGCTTTCCGTGCAGAGAGGCGGCAAAGCTGAATGCCGTGCCAGAGCTTCACTTCTCGCTGGAGCACAGGAAGGCAAGAATGAAGAGGCAGAACACAGCCTTGGTTTCAGCAGCCTCCGGGGCTGCAAAAGTTCAGCAATAGCTCTGTCAAAGCAGAACTCGGCTGAGAATGCTCTCGCAGCTTGGGAAAGTTAGGCGCAGCTGTTGACCAGCTCTGCCCGTGGCCACAGGCTGCTTCTTCCACCTTCACTGTGGCAGAGCTTTTGCGGAACAGAGACGGCATTCTTCAAGGGCGTGTTCTCCAAGGTGCTGTGAAACAGAGCCTAGCACGCTGTCTCGCTGATCCTGGCTTTCGGCAAGCAGGCGTGCCAGACCGCCGACATTCTGCACTCTGGCAGCCTAGTTGCCAGCTTTCGGCAGCTGCTGTCCTAGCAAGGAAGCTCAGGGAGTCAAAGCCAGTGCCGGGCGGCACCTTTCTGCTTTGCCCGCCTAAGCGGCGCCACGCTCCCTCGGATACTGTGTCCTTTCCCTCTGCACTGCGTCTGCCGAGGTGCTCTGTGCCTCTCGGAGCAGAAGGGCAAAGGACAATGTTTTCCACAGCAGGGTAGAAATGGCATTGCTAGCAGGAAAGCTAGATGCCTTGGAACTGTCCCCTTAGCCCTTGCCACTCACTTCAGGCTCGTACGCTGAGCAGAACAGCCTGCTGTTCTGAAGCTTCGCTGGCTGCCGTTCGTGCCCAGACGCCATTTCCTTCCCAAGGAGGCGAAGCGCCGTCTACTTCTCGCAGCGAGCACGCTGCTCCTGGCTTTCGCTTCTGCCGCAACGAGCTCGCTACGAGCACTTTTCTTCTCAACCCTCTAGACCATTGCGTTCTGCTTTTCTTGTCTCGTGAATGGAGACGGAAAGCTTCTCGGCTACAATCTCGCCTAGAACAACTGCGGCTACACATTAAGCTCGCCCGGAACGCCCTGCTGAAACTTGCCTTCTGGCACCACATTCGCGGGGCAGCCGTCTTTCTTCGGCCACCTGCCAAGTGGCCCCATATCGCCGCGCTCGTTGCACTCCGCTTGTCAGATTGGCTTCCCGTGGCGCTGATTTCAGCCTGGCCAAATACTCGCGCTGCGGAGAGCTGTCTCGCAGACAATCATGATCAGGCATAGAAATTTGTCCTGCAATGTTCCCCCCTCTTTTCCCGCATTGTGCTGCTCTGATGAATGCCTTGAGCATGGAACGACTTAAGCCAGCAAGTATTCCTCGCCGGCCACCTCTCGCTGTGCAAGAGGTATGCCGTGGACCCTTGGAACGCTGCCAAGCAAAAAGCAGAGCAGTGACCATAAAAGCGAGGAGAGAGCATGCACGAAGCACACTAGTTCTGTCTAGTGCTTTCCGTGCAGAGAGGCGGCAAAGCTGAATGCCGTGCCAGAGCTTCACTTCTCGCTGGAGCACAGGAAGGCAAGAATGAAGAGGCAGAACACAGCCTTGGTTTCAGCAGCCTCCGGGGCTGCAAAAGTTCAGCAATAGCTCTGTCAAAGCAGAACTCGGCTGAGAATGCTCTCGCAGCTTGGGAAAGTTAGGCGCAGCTGTTGACCAGCTCTGCCCGTGGCCACAGGCTGCTTCTTCCACCTTCACTGTGGCAGAGCTTTTGCGGAACAGAGAGGGCATTCTTCAAGGGCGTGTTCTCCAAGGTGCTGTGCAACAGAGCCTAGCACGCTGTCTCGCTGATCCTGGCTTTCGGCAAGCAGGCGTGCCAGACCGCCTACATTCTGCACTCTGGCAGCCTAGTTGCCAGCTTTCGGCAGCTGCTGTCCTAGCAAGGAAGCTCAGGGAGTCAAAGCCAGTGCCGGGCGGCACCTTTCTGCTTTGCCCGCCTAAGCGGCGCCACGCTCCCTCGGATACTGTGTCCTTTCCCTCTGCACTGCGTCTGCCGAGGTGCTCTGTGCCTCTCGGAGCAGAAGGGCAAAGGACAATGTTTTCCACGGCAGGGTAGAAATGGCATTGCTAGCAGGAAAGCTAGATGCCTTGGAACTGTCCCCTTAGCCCTTGCCACTCACTTCAGGCTCGTACGCTGAGCAGAACAGCCTGCTGTTCTGAAGCTTCGCTGGCTGCCGTTCGTGCCCAGACGCCATTTCCTTCCCAAGGAGGCGAAGCGCCGTCTACTTCTCGCAGCGAGCACGCTGCTCCTGGCTTTCGCTTCTGCCGCAACGAGCTCGCTACGAGCACTTTTCTTCTCAACCCTCTAGACCATTGCGTTCTGCTTTTCTTGTCTCGTGAATGGAGACGGAAAGCTTCTCGGCTACAATCTCGCCTAGAACAACTGCGGCTACACATTAAGCTCGCCCGGAACGCCCTGCTGAAACTTGCCTTCTGGCACCACATTCGCGGGGCAGCCGTCTTTCTTCGGCCACCTGCCAAGTGGCCCCATATCGCCGCGCTCGTTGCACTCCGCTTGTCAGATTGGCTTCCCGTGGCGCTGATTGCAGCCTGGCCAAATACTCGCGCTGCGGAGAGCTGTCTCGCAGACAATCATGATCCAGCATAGAAATTTGTCCTGCAATGTTCCCCCCTCTTTTCCCGCATTGTGCTGCTCTGATGAATGCCTTGAGCATGGAACGACTTAAGCCAGCAAGTATTCCTCGCCGGCCACCTCTCGCTGTGCAAGAGGTATGCCGTGGACCCTTGGAACGCTGCCAAGCAAAAAGCAGAGCAGTGACCATAAAAGCGAGGAGAGAGCATGCACGAAGCACACTAGTTCTGTCTAGTGCTTTCCGTGCAGAGAGGCGGCAAAGCTGAATGCCGTGCCAGAGCTTCACTTCTCGCTGGAGCACAGGAAGGCAAGAATGAAGAGGCAGAACACAGCCTTGGTTTCAGCAGCCTCCGGGGCTGCAAAAGTTCAGCAATAGCTCTGTCAAAGCAGAACTCGGCTGAGAATGCTCTCGCAGCTTGGGAAAGTTAGGCGCAGCTGTTGACCAGCTCTGCCCGTGGCCACAGGCTGCTTCTTCCACCTTCACTGTGGCAGAGCTTTTGCGGAACAGAGAGGGCATTCTTCAAGGGCGTGTTCTCCAAGGTGCTGTGCAACAGAGCCTAGCACGCTGTCTCGCTGATCCTGGCTTTCGGCAAGCAGGCGTGCCAGACCGCCTACATTCTGCACTCTGGCAGCCTAGTTGCCAGCTTTCGGCAGCTGCTGTCCTAGCAAGGAAGCTCAGGGAGTCAAAGCCAGTGCCGGGCGGCACCTTTCTGCTTTGCCCGCCTAAGCGGCGCCACGCTCCCTCGGATACTGTGTCCTTTCCCTCTGCACTGCGTCTGCCGAGGTGCTCTCTGCCTCTCGGAGCAGAAGGGCAAAGGACAATGTTTTCCACGGCAGGGTAGAAATGGCATTGCTAGCAGGAAAGCTAGATGCCTTGGAACTGTCCCCTTAGCCCTTGCCACTCACTTCAGGCTCGTACGCTGAGCAGAACAGCCTGCTGTTCTGAAGCTTCGCTGGCTGCCGTTCGTGCCCAGACGCGATTTCCTTCCCAAGGAGGCGAAGCGCCGTCTACTTCTCGCAGCGAGCACGCTGCTCCTGGCTTTCGCTTCTGCCGCAACGAGCTCGCTACGAGCACTTTTCTTCTCAACCCTCTAGACCATTGCGTTCTGCTTTTCTTGTCTCGTGAATGGAGACGGAAAGCTTCTCGGCTACAATCTCGCCTAGAACAACTGCGGCTACACATTAAGCTCGCCCGGAACGCCCTGCTGAAACTTGCCTTCTGGCACCACATTCGCGGGGCAGCCGTCTTTCTTCGGCCACCTGCCAAGTGGCCCCATATCGCCGCGCTCGTTGCACTCCGCTTGTCAGATTGGCTTCCCGTGGCGCTGATTGCAGCCTGGCCAAATACTCGCGCTGCGGAGAGCTGTCTCGCAGACAATCATGATCCAGCATAGAAATTTGTCCTGCAATGTTCCCCCCTCTTTTCCCGCATTGTGCTGCTCTGATGAATGCCTTGAGCATGGAACGACTTAAGCCAGCAAGTATTCCTCGCCGGCCACCTCTCGCTGTGCAAGAGGTATGCCGTGGACCCTTGGAACGCTGCCAAGCAAAAAGCAGAGCAGTGACCATAAAAGCGAGGAGAGAGCATGCACGAAGCACACTAGTTCTGTCTAGTGCTTTCCGTGCAGAGAGGCGGCAAAGCTGAATGCCGTGCCAGAGCTTCACTTCTCGCTGGAGCACAGGAAGGCAAGAATGAAGAGGCAGAACACAGCCTTGGTTTCAGCAGCCTCCGGGGCTGCAAAAGTTCAGCAATAGCTCTGTCAAAGCAGAACTCGGCTGAGAATGCTCTCGCAGCTTGGGAAAGTTAGGCGCAGCTGTTGACCAGCTCTGCCCGTGGCCACAGGCTGCTTCTTCCACCTTCACTGTGGCAGAGCTTTTGCGGAACAGAGACGGCATTCTTCAAGGGCGTGTTCTCCAAGGTGCTGTGAAACAGAGCCTAGCACGCTGTCTCGCTGATCCTGGCTTTCGGCAAGCAGGCGTGCCAGACCGCCTACATTCTGCACTCTGGCAGCCTAGTTGCCAGCTTTCGGCAGCTGCTGTCCTAGCAAGGAAGCTCAGGGAGTCAAAGCCAGTGCCGGGCGGCACCTTTCTGCTTTGCCCGCCTAAGCGGCGCCACGCTCCCTCGGATACTGTGTCCTTTCCCTCTGCACTGCGTCTGCCGAGGTGCTCTCTGCCTCTCGGAGCAGAAGGGCAAAGGACAATGTTTTCCACAGCAGGGTAGAAATGGCATTGCTAGCAGGAAAGCTAGATGCCTTGGAACTGTCCCCTTAGCCCTTGCCACTCACTTCAGGCTCGTACGCTGAGCAGAACAGCCTGCTGTTCTGAAGCTTCGCTGGCTGCCGTTCGTGCCCAGACGCGATTTCCTTCCCAAGGAGGCGAAGCGCCGTCTACTTCTCGCAGCGAGCACGCTGCTCCTGGCTTTCGCTTCTGCCGCAACGAGCTCGCTACGAGCACTTTTCTTCTCAACCCTCTAGACCATTGCGTTCTGCTTTTCTTGTCTCGTGAATGGAGACGGAAAGCTTCTCGGCTACAATCTCGCCTAGAACAACTGCGGCTACACATTAAGCTCGCCCGGAACGCCCTGCTGAAACTTGCCTTCTGGCACCACATTCGCGGGGCAGCCGTCTTTCTTCGGCCACCTGCCAAGTGGCCCCATATCGCCGCGCTCGTTGCACTCCGCTTGTCAGATTGGCTTCCCGTGGCGCTGATTGCAGCCTGGCCAAATACTAGCGCTGCGGAGAGCTGTCTCGCAGACAATCATGTTCCAGCATAGAAATTTGTCCTGCAATGTTCCCCCCTCTTTTCCCGCATTGTGCTGCTCTGATGAATGCCTTGAGCATGGAACGACTTAAGCCAGCAAGTATTCCTCGCCGGCCACCTCTCGCTGTGCAAGAGGTATGCCGTGGAGCCTTGGAACGCTGCCAAGCAAAAAGCAGAGCAGTGACCATAAAAGCGAGGAGAGAGCATGCACGAAGCACACTAGTTCTGTCTAGTGCTTTCCGTGCAGAGAGGCGGCAAAGCTGAATGCCGTGCCAGAGCTTCACTTCTCGCTGGAGCACAGGAAGGCAAGAATGAAGAGGCAGAACACAGCCTTGGTTTCAGCAGCCTCCGGGGCTGCAAAAGTTCAGCAATAGCTCTGTCAAAGCAGAACTCGGCTGAGAATGCTCTCGCAGCTTGGGAAAGTTAGGCGCAGCTGTTGACCAGCTCTGCCCGTGGCCACAGGCTGCTTCTTCCACCTTCACTGTGGCAGAGCTTTTGCGGAACAGAGAGGGCATTCTTCAAGGGCGTGTTCTCCAAGGTGCTGTGCAACAGAGCCTAGCACGCTGTCTCGCTGATCCTGGCTTTCGGCAAGCAGGCGTGCCAGACCGCCTACATTCTGCACTCTGGCAGCCTAGTTGCCAGCTTTCGGCAGCTGCTGTCCTAGCAAGGAAGCTCAGGGAGTCAAAGCCAGTGCCGGGCGGCACCTTTCTGCTTTGCCCGCCTAAGCGGCGCCACGCTCCCTCGGATACTGTGTCCTTTCCCTCTGCACTGCGTCTGCCGAGGTGCTCTCTGCCTCTCGGAGCAGAAGAGCAAAGGACAATGTTTTCCACAGCAGGGTAGAAATGGCATTGCTAGCAGGAAAGCTAGATGCCTTGGAACTGTCCCCTTAGCCCTTGCCACTCACTTCAGGCTCGTACGCTGAGCAGAACAGCCTGCTGTTCTGAAGCTTCGCTGGCTGCCGTTCGTGCCCAGACGCGATTTCCTTCCCAAGGAGGCGAAGCGCCGTCTACTTCTCGCAGCGAGCACGCTGCTCCTGGCTTTCGCTTCTGCCGCAACGAGCTCGCTACGAGCACTTTTCTTCTCAACCCTCTAGACCATTGCGTTCTGCTTTTCTTGTCTCGTGAATGGAGACGGAAAGCTTCTCGGCTACAATCTCGCCTAGAACAACTGCGGCTACACATTAAGCTCGCCCGGAACGCCCTGCTGAAACTTGCCTTCTGGCACCACATTCGCGGGGCAGCCGTCTTTCTTCGGCCACCTGCCAAGTGGCCCCATATCGCCGCGCTCGTTGCACTCCGCTTGTCAGATTGGCTTCCCGTGGCGCTGATTGCAGCCTGGCCAAATACTCGCGCTGCGGAGAGCTGTCTCGCAGACAATCATGTTCCAGCATAGAAATTTGTCCTGCAATGTTCCCCCCTCTTTTCCCGCATTGTGCTGCTCTGATGAATGCCTTGAGCATGGAACGACTTAAGCCAGCAAGTATTCCTCGCCGGCCACCTCTCGCTGTGCAAGAGGTATGCCGTGGAGCCTTGGAACGCTGCCAAGCAAAAAGCAGAGCAGTGACCATAAAAGCGAGGAGAGAGCATGCACGAAGCACACTAGTTCTGTCTAGTGCTTTCCGTGCAGAGAGGCGGCAAAGCTGAATGCCGTGCCAGAGCTTCACTTCTCGCTGGAGCACAGGAAGGCAAGAATGAAGAGGCAGAACACAGCCTTGGTTTCAGCAGCCTCCGGGGCTGCAAAAGTTCAGCAATAGCTCTGTCAAAGCAGAACTCGGCTGAGAATGCTCTCGCAGCTTGGGAAAGTTAGGCGCAGCTGTTGACCAGCTCTGCCCGTGGCCACAGGCTGCTTCTTCCACCTTCACTGTGGCAGAGCTTTTGCGGAACAGAGAGGGCATTCTTCAAGGGCGTGTTCTCCAAGGTGCTGTGCAACAGAGCCTAGCACGCTGTCTCGCTGATCCTGGCTTTCGGCAAGCAGGCGTGCCAGACCGCCTACATTCTGCACTCTGGCAGCCTAGTTGCCAGCTTTCGGCAGCTGCTGTCCTAGCAAGGAAGCTCAGGGAGTCAAAGCCAGTGCCGGGCGGCACCTTTCTGCTTTGCCCGCCTAAGCGGCGCCACGCTCCCTCGGATACTGTGTCCTTTCCCTCTGCACTGCGTCTGCCGAGGTGCTCTCTGCCTCTCGGAGCAGAAGAGCAAAGGACAATGTTTTCCACGGCAGGGTAGAAATGGCATTGCTAGCAGGAAAGCTAGATGCCTTGGAACTGTCCCCTTAGCCCTTGCCACTCACTTCAGGCTCGTACGCTGAGCAGAACAGCCTGCTGTTCTGAAGCTTCGCTGGCTGCCGTTCGTGCCCAGACGCGATTTCCTTCCCAAGGAGGCGAAGCGCCGTCTACTTCTCGCAGCGAGCACGCTGCTCCTGGCTTTCGCTTCTGCCGCAACGAGCTCGCTACGAGCACTTTTCTTCTCAACCCTCTAGACCATTGCGTTCTGCTTTTCTTGTCTCGTGAATGGAGACGGAAAGCTTCTCGGCTACAATCTCGCCTAGAACAACTGCGGCTACACATTAAGCTCGCCCGGAACGCCCTGCTGAAACTTGCCTTCTGGCACCACATTCGCGGGGCAGCCGTCTTTCTTCGGCCACCTGCCAAGTGGCCCCATATCGCCGCGCTCGTTGCACTCCGCTTGTCAGATTGGCTTCCCGTGGCGCTGATTGCAGCCTGGCCAAATACTCGCGCTGCGGAGAGCTGTCTCGCAGACAATCATGATCCAGCATAGAAATTTGTCCTGCAATGTTCCCCCCTCTTTTCCCGCATTGTGCTGCTCTGATGAATGCCTTGAGCATGGAACGACTTAAGCCAGCAAGTATTCCTCGCCGGCCACCTCTCGCTGTGCAAGAGGTATGCCGTGGAGCCTTGGAACGCTGCCAAGCAAAAAGCAGAGCAGTGACCATAAAAGCGAGGAGAGAGCATGCACGAAGCACACTAGTTCTGTCTAGTGCTTTCCGTGCAGAGAGGCGGCAAAGCTGAATGCCGTGCCAGAGCTTCACTTCTCGCTGGAGCACAGGAAGGCAAGAATGAAGAGGCAGAACACAGCCTTGGTTTCAGCAGCCTCCGGGGCTGCAAAAGTTCAGCAATAGCTCTGTCAAAGCAGAACTCGGCTGAGAATGCTCTCGCAGCTTGGGAAAGTTAGGCGCAGCTGTTGACCAGCTCTGCCCGTGGCCACAGGCTGCTTCTTCCACCTTCACTGTGGCAGAGCTTTTGCGGAACAGAGAGGGCATTCTTCAAGGGCGTGTTCTCCAAGGTGCTGTGCAACAGAGCCTAGCACGCTGTCTCGCTGATCCTGGCTTTCGGCAAGCAGGCGTGCCAGACCGCCTACATTCTGCACTCTGGCAGCCTAGTTGCCAGCTTTCGGCAGCTGCTGTCCTAGCAAGGAAGCTCAGGGAGTCAAAGCCAGTGCCGGGCGGCACCTTTCTGCTTTGCCCGCCTAAGCGGCGCCACGCTCCCTCGGATACTGTGTCCTTTCCCTCTGCACTGCGTCTGCCGAGGTGCTCTCTGCCTCTCGGAGCAGAAGAGCAAAGGACAATGTTTTCCACGGCAGGGTAGAAATGGCATTGCTAGCAGGAAAGCTAGATGCCTTGGAACTGTCCCCTTAGCCCTTGCCACTCACTTCAGGCTCGTACGCTGAGCAGAACAGCCTGCTGTTCTGAAGCTTCGCTGGCTGCCGTTCGTGCCCAGACGCGATTTCCTTCCCAAGGAGGCGAAGCGCCGTCTACTTCTCGCAGCGAGCACGCTGCTCCTGGCTTTCGCTTCTGCCGCAACGAGCTCGCTACGAGCACTTTTCTTCTCAACCCTCTAGACCATTGCGTTCTGCTTTTCTTGTCTCGTGAATGGAGACGGAAAGCTTCTCGGCTACAATCTCGCCTAGAACAACTGCGGCTACACATTAAGCTCGCCCGGAACGCCCTGCTGAAACTTGCCTTCTGGCACCACATTCGCGGGGCAGCCGTCTTTCTTCGGCCACCTGCCAAGTGGCCCCATATCGCCGCGCTCGTTGCACTCCGCTTGTCAGATTGGCTTCCCGTGGCGCTGATTGCAGCCTGGCCAAATACTCGCGCTGCGGAGAGCTGTCTCGCAGACAATCATGATCCAGCATAGAAATTTGTCCTGCAATGTTCCCCCCTCTTTTCCCGCATTGTGCTGCTCTGATGAATGCCTTGAGCATGGAACGACTTAAGCCAGCAAGTATTCCTCGCCGGCCACCTCTCGCTGTGCAAGAGGTATGCCGTGGACCCTTGGAACGCTGCCAAGCAAAAAGCAGAGCAGTGACCATAAAAGCGAGGAGAGAGCATGCACGAAGCACACTAGTTCTGTCTAGTGCTTTCCGTGCAGAGAGGCGGCAAAGCTGAATGCCGTGCCAGAGCTTCACTTCTCGCTGGAGCACAGGAAGGCAAGAATGAAGAGGCAGAACACAGCCTTGGTTTCAGCAGCCTCCGGGGCTGCAAAAGTTCAGCAATAGCTCTGTCAAAGCAGAACTCGGCTGAGAATGCTCTCGCAGCTTGGGAAAGTTAGGCGCAGCTGTTGACCAGCTCTGCCCGTGGCCACAGGCTGCTTCTTCCACCTTCACTGTGGCAGAGCTTTTGCGGAACAGAGAGGGCATTCTTCAAGGGCGTGTTCTCCAAGGTGCTGTGCAACAGAGCCTAGCACGCTGTCTCGCTGATCCTGGCTTTCGGCAAGCAGGCGTGCCAGACCGCCTACATTCTGCACTCTGGCAGCCTAGTTGCCAGCTTTCGGCAGCTGCTGTCCTAGCAAGGAAGCTCAGGGAGTCAAAGCCAGTGCCGGGCGGCACCTTTCTGCTTTGCCCGCCTAAGCGGCGCCACGCTCCCTCGGATACTGTGTCCTTTCCCTCTGCACTGCGTCTGCCGAGGTGCTCTCTGCCTCTCGGAGCAGAAGGGCAAAGGACAATGTTTTCCACAGCAGGGTAGAAATGGCATTGCTAGCAGGATAGCTAGATGCCTTGGAACTGTCCCCTTAGCCCTTGCCACTCACTTCAGGCTCGTACGCTGAGCAGAACAGCCTGCTGTTCTGAAGCTTCGCTGGCTGCCGTTCGTGCCCAGACGCCATTTCCTTCCCAAGGAGGCGAAGCGCCGTCTACTTCTCGCAGCGAGCACGCTGCTCCTGGCTTTCGCTTCTGCCGCAACGAGCTCGCTACGAGCACTTTTCTTCTCAACCCTCTAGACCATTGCGTTCTGCTTTTCTTGTCTCGTGAATGGAGACGGAAAGCTTCTCGGCTACAATCTCGCCTAGAACAACTGCGGCTACACATTAAGCTCGCCCGGAACGCCCTGCTGAAACTTGCCTTCTGGCACCACATTCGCGGGGCAGCCGTCTTTCTTCGGCCACCTGCCAAGTGGCCCCATATCGCCGCGCTCGTTGCACTCCGCTTGTCAGATTGGCTTCCCGTGGCGCTGATTGCAGCCTGGCCAAATACTCGCGCTGCGGAGAGCTGTCTCGCAGACAATCATGATCCAGCATAGAAATTTGTCCTGCAATGTTCCCCCCTCTTTTCCCGCATTGTGCTGCTCTGATGAATGCCTTGAGCATGGAACGACTTAAGCCAGCAAGTATTCCTCGCCGGCCACCTCTCGCTGTGCAAGAGGTATGCCGTGGACCCTTGGAACGCTGCCAAGCAAAAAGCAGAGCAGTGACCATAAAAGCGAGGAGAGAGCATGCACGAAGCACACTAGTTCTGTCTAGTGCTTTCCGTGCAGAGAGGCGGCAAAGCTGAATGCCGTGCCAGAGCTTCACTTCTCGCTGGAGCACAGGAAGGCAAGAATGAAGAGGCAGAACACAGCCTTGGTTTCAGCAGCCTCCGGGGCTGCAAAAGTTCAGCAATAGCTCTGTCAAAGCAGAACTCGGCTGAGAATGCTCTCGCAGCTTGGGAAAGTTAGGCGCAGCTGTTGACCAGCTCTGCCCGTGGCCACAGGCTGCTTCTTCCACCTTCACTGTGGCAGAGCTTTTGCGGAACAGAGACGGCATTCTTCAAGGGCGTGTTCTCCAAGGTGCTGTGAAACAGAGCCTAGCACGCTGTCTCGCTGATCCTGGCTTTCGGCAAGCAGGCGTGCCAGACCGCCTACATTCTGCACTCTGGCAGCCTAGTTGCCAGCTTTCGGCAGCTGCTGTCCTAGCAAGGAAGCTCAGGGAGTCAAAGCCAGTGCCGGGCGGCACCTTTCTGCTTTGCCCGCCTAAGCGGCGCCACGCTCCCTCGGATACTGTGTCCTTTCCCTCTGCACTGCGTCTGCCGAGGTGCTCTGTGCCTCTCGGAGCAGAAGGGCAAAGGACAATGTTTTCCACAGCAGGGTAGAAATGGCATTGCTAGCAGGAAAGCTAGATGCCTTGGAACTGTCCCCTTAGCCCTTGCCACTCACTTCAGGCTCGTACGCTGAGCAGAACAGCCTGCTGTTCTGAAGCTTCGCTGGCTGCCGTTCGTGCCCAGACGCCATTTCCTTCCCAAGGAGGCGAAGCGCCGTCTACTTCTCGCAGCGAGCACGCTGCTCCTGGCTTTCGCTTCTGCCGCAACGAGCTCGCTACGAGCACTTTTCTTCTCAACCCTCTAGACCATTGCGTTCTGCTTTTCTTGTCTCGTGAATGGAGACGGAAAGCTTCTCGGCTACAATCTCGCCTAGAACAACTGCGGCTACACATTAAGCTCGCCCGGAACGCCCTGCTGAAACTTGCCTTCTGGCACCACATTCGCGGGGCAGCCGTCTTTCTTCGGCCACCTGCCAAGTGGCCCCATATCGCCGCGCTCGTTGCACTCCGCTTGTCAGATTGGCTTCCCGTGGCGCTGATTGCAGCCTGGCCAAATACTCGCGCTGCGGAGAGCTGTCTCGCAGACAATCATGATCCAGCATAGAAATTTGTCCTGCAATGTTCCCCCCTCTTTTCCCGCATTGTGCTGCTCTGATGAATGCCTTGAGCATGGAACGACTTAAGCCAGCAAGTATTCCTCGCCGGCCACCTCTCGCTGTGCAAGAGGTATGCCGTGGACCCTTGGAACGCTGCCAAGCAAAAAGCAGAGCAGTGACCATAAAAGCGAGGAGAGAGCATGCACGAAGCACACTAGTTCTGTCTAGTGCTTTCCGTGCAGAGAGGCGGCAAAGCTGAATGCCGTGCCAGAGCTTCACTTCTCGCTGGAGCACAGGAAGGCAAGAATGAAGAGGCAGAACACAGCCTTGGTTTCAGCAGCCTCCGGGGCTGCAAAAGTTCAGCAATAGCTCTGTCAAAGCAGAACTCGGCTGAGAATGCTCTCGCAGCTTGGGAAAGTTAGGCGCAGCTGTTGACCAGCTCTGCCCGTGGCCACAGGCTGCTTCTTCCACCTTCACTGTGGCAGAGCTTTTGCGGAACAGAGAGGGCATTCTTCAAGGGCGTGTTCTCCAAGGTGCTGTGCAACAGAGCCTAGCACGCTGTCTCGCTGATCCTGGCTTTCGGCAAGCAGGCGTGCCAGACCGCCTACATTCTGCACTCTGGCAGCCTAGTTGCCAGCTTTCGGCAGCTGCTGTCCTAGCAAGGAAGCTCAGGGAGTCAAAGCCAGTGCCGGGCGGCACCTTTCTGCTTTGCCCGCCTAAGCGGCGCCACGCTCCCTCGGATACTGTGTCCTTTCCCTCTGCACTGCGTCTGCCGAGGTGCTCTGTGCCTCTCGGAGCAGAAGGGCAAAGGACAATGTTTTCCACGGCAGGGTAGAAATGGCATTGCTAGCAGGAAAGCTAGATGCCTTGGAACTGTCCCCTTAGCCCTTGCCACTCACTTCAGGCTCGTACGCTGAGCAGAACAGCCTGCTGTTCTGAAGCTTCGCTGGCTGCCGTTCGTGCCCAGACGCGATTTCCTTCCCAAGGAGGCGAAGCGCCGTCTACTTCTCGCAGCGAGCACGCTGCTCCTGGCTTTCGCTTCTGCCGCAACGAGCTCGCTACGAGCACTTTTCTTCTCAACCCTCTAGACCATTGCGTTCTGCTTTTCTTGTCTCGTGAATGGAGACGGAAAGCTTCTCGGCTACAATCTCGCCTAGAACAACTGCGGCTACACATTAAGCTCGCCCGGAACGCCCTGCTGAAACTTGCCTTCTGGCACCACATTCGCGGGGCAGCCGTCTTTCTTCGGCCACCTGCCAAGTGGCCCCATATCGCCGCGCTCGTTGCACTCCGCTTCTCAGATTGGCTTCCCGTGGCGCTGATTGCAGCCTGGCCAAATACTCGCGCTGCGGAGAGCTGTCTCGCAGACAATCATGATCCAGCATAGAAATTTGTCCTGCAATGTTCCCCCCTCTTTTCCCGCATTGTGCTGCTCTGATGAATGCCTTGAGCATGGAACGACTTAAGCCAGCAAGTATTCCTCGCCGGCCACCTCTCGCTGTGCAAGAGGTATGCCGTGGACCCTTGGAACGCTGCCAAGCAAAAAGCAGAGCAGTGACCATAAAAGCGAGGAGAGAGCATGCACGAAGCACACTAGTTCTGTCTAGTGCTTTCCGTGCAGAGAGGCGGCAAAGCTGAATGCCGTGCCAGAGCTTCACTTCTCGCTGGAGCACAGGAAGGCAAGAATGAAGAGGCAGAACACAGCCTTGGTTTCAGCAGCCTCCGGGGCTGCAAAAGTTCAGCAATAGCTCTGTCAAAGCAGAACTCGGCTGAGAATGCTCTCGCAGCTTGGGAAAGTTAGGCGCAGCTGTTGACCAGCTCTGCCCGTGGCCACAGGCTGCTTCTTCCACCTTCACTGTGGCAGAGCTTTTGCGGAACAGAGACGGCATTCTTCAAGGGCGTGTTCTCCAAGGTGCTGTGAAACAGAGCCTAGCACGCTGTCTCGCTGATCCTGGCTTTCGGCAAGCAGGCGTGCCAGACCGCCTACATTCTGCACTCTGGCAGCCTAGTTGCCAGCTTTCGGCAGCTGCTGTCCTAGCAAGGAAGCTCAGGGAGTCAAAGCCAGTGCCGGGCGGCACCTTTCTGCTTTGCCCGCCTAAGCGGCGCCACGCTCCCTCGGATACTGTGTCCTTTCCCTCTGCACTGCGTCTGCCGAGGTGCTCTCTGCCTCTCGGAGCAGAAGGGCAAAGGACAATGTTTTCCACAGCAGGGTAGAAATGGCATTGCTAGCAGGAAAGCTAGATGCCTTGGAACTGTCCCCTTAGCCCTTGCCACTCACTTCAGGCTCGTACGCTGAGCAGAACAGCCTGCTGTTCTGAAGCTTCGCTGGCTGCCGTTCGTGCCCAGACGCGATTTCCTTCCCAAGGAGGCGAAGCGCCGTCTACTTCTCGCAGCGAGCACGCTGCTCCTGGCTTTCGCTTCTGCCGCAACGAGCTCGCTACGAGCACTTTTCTTCTCAACCCTCTAGACCATTGCGTTCTGCTTTTCTTGTCTCGTGAATGGAGACGGAAAGCTTCTCGGCTACAATCTCGCCTAGAACAACTGCGGCTACACATTAAGCTCGCCCGGAACGCCCTGCTGAAACTTGCCTTCTGGCACCACATTCGCGGGGCAGCCGTCTTTCTTCGGCCACCTGCCAAGTGGCCCCATATCGCCGCGCTCGTTGCACTCCGCTTGTCAGATTGGCTTCCCGTGGCGCTGATTGCAGCCTGGCCAAATACTCGCGCTGCGGAGAGCTGTCTCGCAGACAATCATGTTCCAGCATAGAAATTTGTCCTGCAATGTTCCCCCCTCTTTTCCCGCATTGTGCTGCTCTGATGAATGCCTTGAGCATGGAACGACTTAAGCCAGCAAGTATTCCTCGCCGGCCACCTCTCGCTGTGCAAGAGGTATGCCGTGGAGCCTTGGAACGCTGCCAAGCAAAAAGCAGAGCAGTGACCATAAAAGCGAGGAGAGAGCATGCACGAAGCACACTAGTTCTGTCTAGTGCTTTCCGTGCAGAGAGGCGGCAAAGCTGAATGCCGTGCCAGAGCTTCACTTCTCGCTGGAGCACAGGAAGGCAAGAATGAAGAGGCAGAACACAGCCTTGGTTTCAGCAGCCTCCGGGGCTGCAAAAGTTCAGCAATAGCTCTGTCAAAGCAGAACTCGGCTGAGAATGCTCTCGCAGCTTGGGAAAGTTAGGCGCAGCTGTTGACCAGCTCTGCCCGTGGCCACAGGCTGCTTCTTCCACCTTCACTGTGGCAGAGCTTTTGCGGAACAGAGAGGGCATTCTTCAAGGGCGTGTTCTCCAAGGTGCTGTGCAACAGAGCCTAGCACGCTGTCTCGCTGATCCTGGCTTTCGGCAAGCAGGCGTGCCAGACCGCCTACATTCTGCACTCTGGCAGCCTAGTTGCCAGCTTTCGGCAGCTGCTGTCCTAGCAAGGAAGCTCAGGGAGTCAAAGCCAGTGCCGGGCGGCACCTTTCTGCTTTGCCCGCCTAAGCGGCGCCACGCTCCCTCGGATACTGTGTCCTTTCCCTCTGCACTGCGTCTGCCGAGGTGCTCTCTGCCTCTCGGAGCAGAAGAGCAAAGGACAATGTTTTCCACAGCAGGGTAGAAATGGCATTGCTAGCAGGAAAGCTAGATGCCTTGGAACTGTCCCCTTAGCCCTTGCCACTCACTTCAGGCTCGTACGCTGAGCAGAACAGCCTGCTGTTCTGAAGCTTCGCTGGCTGCCGTTCGTGCCCAGACGCGATTTCCTTCCCAAGGAGGCGAAGCGCCGTCTACTTCTCGCAGCGAGCACGCTGCTCCTGGCTTTCGCTTCTGCCGCAACGAGCTCGCTACGAGCACTTTTCTTCTCAACCCTCTAGACCATTGCGTTCTGCTTTTCTTGTCTCGTGAATGGAGACGGAAAGCTTCTCGGCTACAATCTCGCCTAGAACAACTGCGGCTACACATTAAGCTCGCCCGGAACGCCCTGCTGAAACTTGCCTTCTGGCACCACATTCGCGGGGCAGCCGTCTTTCTTCGGCCACCTGCCAAGTGGCCCCATATCGCCGCGCTCGTTGCACTCCGCTTGTCAGATTGGCTTCCCGTGGCGCTGATTGCAGCCTGGCCAAATACTCGCGCTGCGGAGAGCTGTCTCGCAGACAATCATGATCCAGCATAGAAATTTGTCCTGCAATGTTCCCCCCTCTTTTCCCGCATTGTGCTGCTCTGATGAATGCCTTGAGCATGGAACGACTTAAGCCAGCAAGTATTCCTCGCCGGCCACCTCTCGCTGTGCAAGAGGTATGCCGTGGACCCTTGGAACGCTGCCAAGCAAAAAGCAGAGCAGTGACCATAAAAGCGAGGAGAGAGCATGCACGAAGCACACTAGTTCTGTCTAGTGCTTTCCGTGCAGAGAGGCGGCAAAGCTGAATGCCGTGCCAGAGCTTCACTTCTCGCTGGAGCACAGGAAGGCAAGAATGAAGAGGCAGAACACAGCCTTGGTTTCAGCAGCCTCCGGGGCTGCAAAAGTTCAGCAATAGCTCTGTCAAAGCAGAACTCGGCTGAGAATGCTCTCGCAGCTTGGGAAAGTTAGGCGCAGCTGTTGACCAGCTCTGCCCGTGGCCACAGGCTGCTTCTTCCACCTTCACTGTGGCAGAGCTTTTGCGGAACAGAGACGGCATTCTTCAAGGGCGTGTTCTCCAAGGTGCTGTGCAACAGAGCCTAGCACGCTGTCTCGCTGATCCTGGCTTTCGGCAAGCAGGCGTGCCAGACCGCCTACATTCTGCACTCTGGCAGCCTAGTTGCCAGCTTTCGGCAGCTGCTGTCCTAGCAAGGAAGCTCAGGGAGTCAAAGCCAGTGCCGGGCGGCACCTTTCTGCTTTGCCCGCCTAAGCGGCGCCACGCTCCCTCGGATACTGTGTCCTTTCCCTCTGCACTGCGTCTGCCGAGGTGCTCTGTGCCTCTCGGAGCAGAAGGGCAAAGGACAATGTTTTCCACGGCAGGGTAGAAATGGCATTGCTAGCAGGAAAGCTAGATGCCTTGGAACTGTCCCCTTAGCCCTTGCCACTCACTTCAGGCTCGTACGCTGAGCAGAACAGCCTGCTGTTCTGAAGCTTCGCTGGCTGCCGTTCGTGCCCAGACGCGATTTCCTTCCCAAGGAGGCGAAGCGCCGTCTACTTCTCGCAGCGAGCACGCTGCTCCTGGCTTTCGCTTCTGCCGCAACGAGCTCGCTACGAGCACTTTTCTTCTCAACCCTCTAGACCATTGCGTTCTGCTTTTCTTGTCTCGTGAATGGAGACGGAAAGCTTCTCGGCTACAATCTCGCCTAGAACAGCTGCGGCTACACATTAAGCTCGCCCGGAACGCCCTGCTGAAACTTGCCTTCTGGCACCACATTCGCGGGGCAGCCGTCTTTCTTCGGCCACCTGCCAAGTGGCCCCATATCGCCGCGCTCGTTGCACTCCGCTTGTCAGATTGGCTTCCCGTGGCGCTGATTTCAGCCTGGCCAAATACTCGCGCTGCGGAGAGCTGTCTCGCAGACAATCATGATCAGGCATAGAAATTTGTCCTGCAATGTTCCCCCCTCTTTTCCCGCATTGTGCTGCTCTGATGAATGCCTTGAGCATGGAACGACTTAAGCCAGCAAGTATTCCTCGCCGGCCACCTCTCGCTGTGCAAGAGGTATGCCGTGGAGCCTTGGAACGCTGCCAAGCAAAAAGCAGAGCAGTGACCATAAAAGCGAGGAGAGAGCATGCACGAAGCACACTAGTTCTGTCTAGTGCTTTCCGTGCAGAGAGGCGGCAAAGCTGAATGCCGTGCCAGAGCTTCACTTCTCGCTGGAGCACAGGAAGGCAAGAATGAAGAGGCAGAACACAGCCTTGGTTTCAGCTGCCTCCGGGGCTGCAAAAGTTCAGCAATAGCTCTGTCAAAGCAGAACTCGGCTGAGAATGCTCTCGCAGCTTGGGAAAGTTAGGCGCAGCTGTTGACCAGCTCTGCCCGTGGCCACAGGCTGCTTCTTCCACCTTCACTGTGGCAGAGCTTTTGCGGAACAGAGAGGGCATTCTTCAAGGGCGTGTTCTCCAAGGTGCTGTGAAACAGAGCCTAGCACGCTGTCTCGCTGATCCTGGCTTTCGGCAAGCAGGCGTGCCAGACCGCCTACATTCTGCACTCTGGCAGCCTAGTTGCCAGCTTTCGGCAGCTGCTGTCCTAGCAAGGAAGCTCAGGGAGTCAAAGCCAGTGCCGGGCGGCACCTTTCTGCTTTGCCCGCCTAAGCGGCGCCACGCTCCCTCGGATACTGTGTCCTTTCCCTCTGCACTGCGTCTGCCGAGGTGCTCTGTGCCTCTCGGAGCAGAAGGGCAAAGGACAATGTTTTCCACAGCAGGGTAGAAATGGCATTGCTAGCAGGAAAGCTAGATGCCTTGGAACTGTCCCCTTAGCCCTTGCCACTCACTTCAGGCTCGTACGCTGAGCAGAACAGCCTGCTGTTCTGAAGCTTCGCTGGCTGCCGTTCGTGCCCAGACGCCATTTCCTTCCCAAGGAGGCGAAGCGCCGTCTACTTCTCGCAGCGAGCACGCTGCTCCTGGCTTTCGCTTCTGCCGCAACGAGCTCGCTACGAGCACTTTTCTTCTCAACCCTCTAGACCATTGCGTTCTGCTTTTCTTGTCTCGTGAATGGAGACGGAAAGCTTCTCGGCTACAATCTCGCCTAGAACAACTGCGGCTACACATTAAGCTCGCCCGGAACGCCCTGCTGAAACTTGCCTTCTGGCACCACATTCGCGGGGCAGCCGTCTTTCTTCGGCCACCTGCCAAGTGGCCCCATATCGCCGCGCTCGTTGCACTCCGCTTGTCAGATTGGCTTCCCGTGGCGCTGATTGCAGCCTGGCCAAATACTCGCGCTGCGGAGAGCTGTCTCGCAGACAATCATGATCCAGCATAGAAATTTGTCCTGCAATGTTCCCCCCTCTTTTCCCGCATTGTGCTGCTCTGATGAATGCCTTGAGCATGGAACGACTTAAGCCAGCAAGTATTCCTCGCCGGCCACCTCTCGCTGTGCAAGAGGTATGCCGTGGAGCCTTGGAACGCTGCCAAGCAAAAAGCAGAGCAGTGACCATAAAAGCGAGGAGAGAGCATGCACGAAGCACACTAGTTCTGTCTAGTGCTTTCCGTGCAGAGAGGCGGCAAAGCTGAATGCCGTGCCAGAGCTTCACTTCTCGCTGGAGCACAGGAAGGCAAGAATGAAGAGGCAGAACACAGCCTTGGTTTCAGCAGCCTCCGGGGCTGCAAAAGTTCAGCAATAGCTCTGTCAAAGCAGAACTCGGCTGAGAATGCTCTCGCAGCTTGGGAAAGTTAGGCGCAGCTGTTGACCAGCTCTGCCCGTGGCCACAGGCTGCTTCTTCCACCTTCACTGTGGCAGAGCTTTTGCGGAACAGAGAGGGCATTCTTCAAGGGCGTGTTCTCCAAGGTGCTGTGAAACAGAGCCTAGCACGCTGTCTCGCTGATCCTGGCTTTCGGCAAGCAGGCGTGCCAGACCGCCTACATTCTGCACTCTGGCAGCCTAGTTGCCAGCTTTCGGCAGCTGCTGTCCTAGCAAGGAAGCTCAGGGAGTCAAAGCCAGTGCCGGGCGGCACCTTTCTGCTTTGCCCGCCTAAGCGGCGCCACGCTCCCTCGGATACTGTGTCCTTTCCCTCTGCACTGCGTCTGCCGAGGTGCTCTGTGCCTCTCGGAGCAGAAGGGCAAAGGACAATGTTTTCCACAGCAGGGTAGAAATGGCATTGCTAGCAGGAAAGCTAGATGCCTTGGAACTGTCCCCTTAGCCCTTGCCACTCACTTCAGGCTCGTACGCTGAGCAGAACAGCCTGCTGTTCTGAAGCTTCGCTGGCTGCCGTTCGTGCCCAGACGCCATTTCCTTCCCAAGGAGGCGAAGCGCCGTCTACTTCTCGCAGCGAGCACGCTGCTCCTGGCTTTCGCTTCTGCCGCAACGAGCTCGCTACGAGCACTTTTCTTCTCAACCCTCTAGACCATTGCGTTCTGCTTTTCTTGTCTCGTGAATGGAGACGGAAAGCTTCTCGGCTACAATCTCGCCTAGAACAGCTGCGGCTACACATTAAGCTCGCCCGGAACGCCCTGCTGAAACTTGCCTTCTGGCACCACATTCGCGGGGCAGCCGTCTTTCTTCGGCCACCTGCCAAGTGGCCCCATATCGCCGCGCTCGTTGCACTCCGCTTGTCAGATTGGCTTCCCGTGGCGCTGATTGCAGCCTGGCCAAATACTCGCGCTGCGGAGAGCTGTCTCGCAGACAATCATGATCCAGCATAGAAATTTGTCCTGCAATGTTCCCCCCTCTTTTCCCGCATTGTGCTGCTCTGATGAATGCCTTGAGCATGGAACGACTTAAGCCAGCAAGTATTCCTCGCCGGCCACCTCTCGCTGTGCAAGAGGTATGCCGTGGAGCCTTGGAACGCTGCCAAGCAAAAAGCAGAGCAGTGACCATAAAAGCGAGGA